>NC_057806.1:333179737-333201274 GCF_018294505.1 Triticum aestivum | reverse complement strand
CGCCTAAGTTTGTAAAATCCTACCGAGTGGTGAGCAATCCTCCCACTGGGGGCTTAGCTGCAGTCCAGTACTCGCCTAAGCTTGTAAAATCCTACCGAGTGGTGAGCAATCCTTCCACTCGGGGGCTTAGCTGCAGTCCAGTACTCACCTAAGTTTGTAAAATCCTATTGAGTGGTGAGCAATCCTCCCACTCGGGGGCTTAGCTGCAGTCCAGTACTCACCTAAGTTTGTAAAAAACCTACCGAGTGGTGAACGATCCTCCCACTCGAGGGCTTAGCTGCAGTCCAGTCAACTGCAATCCTTTCCCTAAGAGATGTGCCATAAGTACAACATACGCTCCATCCCTACTCGCAAGGACGACGAGGTGCAGGTCGACTGCGGCCCTCTTCTCCGAGCTACGCCACAAATACAACGTGCGCTCCACCCTTGTCTGCAAGGACGATGAGGCGCAGGTCGACTGCAACCTTCTTCTCCGAGCTACGCCACAAATACAACGTGCGCTCCGTCCTTGTCCGCAAGGACGATGAGGCGCAGGTCGACTGCAACCTTCTCCTTCGAGCTACGCCACAAACACAACATGCCTTTCATCCTTGTCCGCAAAGACGACAAGGCGCAGTTCAATTGAAGTCTCTGTTTCAAGGCTGCATCTCAAACTCGAAGATCACTCCAAGAAGGGAGCAGATCCCAAAAGAAATCACAAGCATATTCAAAAGCAGTTCGGATAAATCTTAAAGTTCCAAGCAACAAATCAAAAGTATTCGAGCATCAAGCCCGAAGGAGTTTAATGGTTACAGCAACCACTCGGCATTCCGAGGCAAATTTAAGACAGGTTTAAATCTCATAGTTTGTTCACTAGGCAGGAGGAGGGCTGGCGGGTTTGACGAATTCGTCCAAGTCGATTCCATCTGCGATCCGAGTGCCAGCAGCGATGAAAGTCTCCATAAAGGACTGGAAGTCGTGCCTTTTGGTGTTGGCGACCTTGATCGCCGCCAGCTTGTCTTCATGAGCTTCCTTGCAGTGGATTCTTACCAAGGACAACGCCACGTCAGCACCACACCGGGCAGAGGACTTCTTCCATTCTTGTACTCGAGCAGGAATCTCGTTGAGCCGAGCCATCAGAGATTCCAGGTCATTTTGAAGCGTCGCCCTTGGCCAGAGTGATGAGTCGATCCGTGAAACTGCCACCTTCAAACGTGCGAGGTAACTTGTGACGCTGGCAACACGGGATTCCGGTCGAAGCACGTTCATGGCAGTTTCGTCGCAAACTGGAGAAGCGATAGGGTCTAGACCCGTCTCGATCCTTCCAGTTTCCTCGTCAAAGTTTTGGCAGAATTCTGTAGTTAAAGAGTTAGTGAGTCGACTAGACAGGATTAACTCGCAAGCAGCAAAGCAGTCGGATTAAAAGGAGTATCTTCCAGCATAAGATAGAGCTTCTTAGCAAGAGTTCTCAGATAAGCTTCCGTGTCATTTCTCTTACGGACCGTGGACTCCAGCTTCTCATTCAGGGCAATCTTGTCCTTCTTCAGACGACTCACTTCTCGGTTAGACTCATTGAGACAAGACTTCAGCTTGTTCACCTCCCCTTCCAACGCTCCGACTGAAGCCAACTTCTGGTCTGCAAGGGCAGTCTTATCTTGGGCTTCCTTCTACGCAGCTGCAAGGTCCAAGTCCTTCTTCTCCAGAGCCAACCTCATTTTCTCTGCAAAAGAAGCAATCGGATCAAACAAGAGATCGAAGGAATATCTTAAAAGACGATCAACGTGAACAGTCGACAGGCAGTTACCTTCCATACCAACAGCTTCATCTTGGGCTTTCTTCAACTTCTGTTGGGCCAGCTCCAAGTCGAGGTTGAGTTGCCTCTGCTTCTCCTCAAATTCAGCAAACTTAGAAATGGGAGTACAAGATTTCTGCAGGAGGTAAAAGATGTGTCAAATGACAAGATCAAAGGTTATTTACTTCCGAGTGAATGAAACTTAAAAGTTTACTCAGACCCCAGCCGACTGCCCACAGTCGACTGCGGTCTCGGGGACTACACCCAGCGGGTGCACTTGGCGTGCCCCCACTGATTCAGACCCAACTCGACCGGTCCCCCCGGGTCGAGTAAAAGAAAAGAAGAGAAAAGAACTATTCAGACCTCGGCCAACTGCCAGCAGTCGACCGCGGTCTCAGGGACTACACCCAGCCGGTGCACTTGACGTGCCCCCACTGGTTCAGATCTCATTCGACCGGTCCACCCGGGTCGAGTGGAAGAAAAGAAAGAAAAAAGAACTCAGACCCCAATCGACTCCCCGCAGTCGACTATGGTCTCGGGGACTACACCCAGTGGGTGCACTTAGCGTGCCCCCACCGGTTCAGATCCCACTCGCCCAGGACGAGTGGAAGAGCGCAAATACCAAAGACAACAAAACACCCAGTGGGTGTACAGATTCGACGCAAACAATAAGAGATTGTATGGAAGAAAATATTTCATGTAGCATATCCTAATAGACCAAGGTCAGTCGAAAGTTTACATACCTGGACATTGGCCCGGAGAGAAGCGCTGGCGTCGTAAGCAGCCTGGCTATTCTCGTGCACCGTCTTCATCCGCTCCATCATCACGTTAGCTTGACGGATGGCTTCCGCAGCCGCGTCCAACTGGTTTTTCGGAACATGGTAGTTGGTGAAGAAGGGGGTAGACGACCCAGGTGCAGCAGCTTGGAGCTCCGAAGTGTGAGGTTGGACGACTGAAGGAAACACCAGTACAATCGACGGTGCAGAGCGCTCACTCGACAATGGTACATCGAAAGTTACAAAGGCCCCGCCTGCGTCTTCATACTGCCGGACGGTTGGTGTTGTCGTCAGTCCCTGTTGAGACATCTTGCCAGCTGCTACCTTTTTGTTCTTTCTGGGCCTAGGGGCCACATCTTCATCATCATCTGGAAGATCGATGACGTTGGGTGGAGCTGCAGAGAAATCAGTCGACCCCAAGTGAATCGCTAGAATTCAATCGACCAAGTAATCAAAGAACAAGATCATAAGAGTTTTTACCTGGGTTGGAGGTAACCGCGTCCTCCATCTCCTCGTCTCGATATTGGTAAGAAGAAGTTCCAGATGTAGCAGCACTACAAATGTCAACATTCAGTCGGTTATGTTATGTTGCTCGAGTCGACCAAAAGAACAGATCAGATGATTACCCGGAGATGGTGGGGACGGTCACTTTGATTTTGGGCAAAGCCTTCGGTGGTTTAGAGGAGGTGGCTTTCGATGCTTTGGGCGCAGGAGGCGGCATAGTCTTGAGCTGTTTAGATACCTTCTCAGTCGGCGCTGGGGAAGACGTTCGAGGGCGCTTCAAAGAATGCCCAGTCAATGCGGCCGCCAGGACCGGGGTGCTCGCCAGGTCTTGAGCGTGCTTGGACCTCCTCTCTCTGCGAGGAGGCGAGTCGACCTCTTCGTCATCACTCGAGTCGTCGCTCTCCTCGTCCTCATCTGCATCCGAGTGCGACTCGCCACTCTCGCCCCCGCTCGCCCCTTCCTCGACGTCTTGCTCCTGCACTCCATTGGGCATCGAGTACATATCAATGAGAGCCTGAAAAGACAATGAACGAAAGAAATACTGTCGACCGTCAACAAGGTGTTACATAGTGAATCGAGAAGATACTTGACAATGCAGAATCATACCTGTTCCGGCTGGTGCGAATGGTCGAATGGAATCACCCTCCTAGACCCTCGGGGATTATCTTTGTTGCTGGTGATTCCTCTCAGCCATTTCTCCACCATGTCTTCACTAACGTCCTCCGGGTGGATCTGAGTGGAGTCCTCGAGTCCCGAGTACATCCACATCGGATGGTCGCGGGCTTGGAGTGGTTGGATGTGCCGACTGAGAAAGACCTCCAGCAGGTCCATTCCAGTCACCCCGTCGCGGACAAGTTGGACGACCCACTCGACCAACGCCTTCACCTGCGCCTTCTCTTCCGGGATCACCCTCAAGGAGGAGGGCTTCTCCACTCGAGCCAAGGAAAATGGGGGAAGTCCAGTCGACTGACCCAGGGTTGGCTGGTCCTTACAATAAAACCAGGTCGACTGCCAGCCCCGGACCGAGTCGGGAAGGATCATAGCTGGGAAGGTTCTCTTGTTCCTCATTTGGATTCCAAGGCCCCCGCACATCTGGATCACGTGCATCCTCTCGTCACTCGGGTTGGCCATCTTGACCGACTGGGAGCGGCAGGTGAATATGTGCTTGAAGAGACCCAGTGCGGTCGACAACCCAAGAAATTTTCGCACATTGACACAAAGGCAGCAAGATACACTATGGTGTTTGGAATGAAGTGGTGGATTTAAGCCCCGAAGAAGTTCAAAAAACCACGAAAGAAAGGATGGGGAGGCAAAGAGAACTCGCGGTCGACATGAGTGGCGAGGAGAATGCACTCACCCTCCAGCGGCCGCGGCTCGGTCTCGTTCCCCGGGAGCCGCGCCGATTCATGGGGGATCAATCCCCCCTCAACTAGGTCGTCGAGGTCGTCTTGGCTGATCGTAGAGCGGATCCAATCGCCCTGGATCCAGCCCAGCGGTAGGCCGGACCTTGACGAGGATCCACCCCGGCTGGTCCTCTTTCCTTTCGCCTTCGTGGTCGCCTTCTTCGTGTGCTCCAACGCCACCGTCTTCTCCTTTCCCATGGCGGCGGATCGAGTCCGAGCGAGGCTACGACGCCGAGAGCGGAAGCGGGCGCATCGAAGAAATCTGAGGAAGAAGAAAGAGAATGAGGGCGTACTGTTCAAAAGCCCGGTCCGGTGCCTTTTATAAGGTCACTTCCGAGTGACTGACTTGTAGGCCCGGATGATCTTATCAAATCCCACAACAGTCGCGCGCGCGATACATGGCAAAAAAGGTGGCGCGGGAATCGAGGCGACCTGCCTAATCCATCCCGATTACCACGGCCTCGCCCGTCCGGCGCGCTTCCCAAAATTCGAATCCCGCGAAATCCGCGGACAACAGAACAACTTGTCAGACGGAAGACATCCTCCGCATCATCATTCGGAACCCTTCCGTAAAAGTTCACTCGACAAAAACTAAGAATGGACCAAGGCGACTGAAGAAGAAGTTGGTGTCATCCCCTCAGTTCATTGATCCAGAGCAAGATATACTCATAGCACGAAAAATGAGTCGGAAGTGTTCTCAACTCCTTCCTCATTCAAACCTTGATCCATTCGGGGGATAATGATGAAGCTATGTACCTAGGGTAGGGTCATGGATCTGTTCAAGATACCCTCCCCAAGGACATCCCTAAAGGTACCAGGAGCATTCGAAGAAAAATCATCATCCACTCGACCATGAAGTTATGTTCCACTCGACAATCCTGAAGACACTCGATCGTATAGATAATCACTCGACTACTAGAAGATCTAGAGCCTCTCCACTCTGCAACGGTCGGGAATTAAGTCATAGCTTTAATGGTCATTACGTATCTTTATTGCAGGTGTTACCAGTAACGTCTCCATCTTTATGTACCTTAAACCCTTTGTAACTGAGGGCGAGAGGGGTCTGGCGAACTCTATATAAGCCACCCACCTCCTCAGGGACAGGGGTTCGCACTTTCTGTAACACACACACACATATTATCCAGTCGACCGCCTCCGGGCTCCGAGACGTAGGGCTATTACTTCCTCCGAGAAGGGCCTGAACTCGTAAAACTCCCGTGTACAACTCCTCCATAGCTAAGATCTTGCCTCTACATTCCTACCCCCCATTCTACTGTCAGACTTAGAACCACGACAGGTAGCCCTTTGATTCTGGCCCAAACTGGTGTTTTGTTTAGCCTGTACTCATTGACATCCGAAAAACCGTCGTACTCTTGTATCACTACCGGCGCTCTACGAAAGAGCCATGGCCCTCCATCCATAATCTTCCTCCAGTACCCCCAAACAGATTTTGTCCCTTGATGTTGAAAGTAACTCCTTGTGTCGTCGCCCATGCGTTCCTCATCTATTTGAGCAAAGCGGCATGACTGAACGGACGGGTCGTATGAAACCTAAACAAAGCCAGCCAACGCACATCACTTATCAGCTCGTCAACCTCCTTAGAAAAATCAAGATCCTCCTCCTCCTCACCATGAAGTGACAACCCTGCGAACTTGTCATCTAATTCCGCTTCCGGCCTGAACAGATCGTATTCCTCTTCCTCTGCTGCGTACCGGAGATCTTCATCAGGTTCACTGGGACGAAAGAAAGGTTCCGGGATGGCCTAACCATAGGGGACCCCTTGTATGACGCCCGTGAGCGTCAAGCCTTTGAGCTTTCGCTGAAGAGAACCGCAAACGGGCCGGCCCAGTTAGTGCTAGCAAAATCCAGGCGCATGAAAAACTCGCCAAAAAAATTGTTGCGCGATAAGAGCTCGAACTCGCTATCTCCTGCTAGTGGATAGCTCTTCGAAACAAATAGAACTGACGTACTCTAGTGTTAGATTAGAGTCGCCTGTCTTTAAGAACAATTTGCATCGCCTGATCAGTAAAACTACTATGTACAACCGCAGATCGTTTCTTTTTTCAAAAGTTTTCAACATTTCTTTGGGAAAAAATGAACGTTTTTTCCTTATTTTCTTAACAACGTTTGTAAATCATGATTTTTTTAAATATGATCAAACTTTTAAAAGCGTCAACATTTATTGAAAACATGAACAAAATACTTGAAATTTCAAATGATGAACAATTTTTAAATATGCATTGCACATTTTGTGATATACGCTGAACAGTTTTTAAATACACACTGAACTTGTTTTATATATGCTGAATAAATATTTAAATACACATTGAACTTTTCTGTGGTATACGCTGAACAATGTTTAAATACACATTGTACATTTTTGTGAATATATGTTGAACAATTTTAAAATACACAATGAACATTTTCTTAAATACATGATGAACATTTTTGTATATAAATAAGCAATGAACTGTGTATAATACACGAAAAAACAGTAAGAAAAGAAAAGACAGAAAAGAAAACAAATAGAAACAGAAAAAAATGAAAGAAACATGAAAAAGAAGAAAAGGCATCGCGACAGTGGGCCGGCCCAAGTGGGGCGTTCGGGTGTCCACGCTTCAGTGATGCCACATCCTTTTGACGCCTGCGGGCGTCAAATAGGATCTGCCTTTTTTTGAGACAACCTCACGAAGCTTTTATTAAGTCGTCACAATGTTTACAGGGACGGAGGGAAGATCTCCGGGGTGGCCCAGCCACACACGGCGTCCAACCCCAAGAGATAAAGCATGCTTCGCTAAGTTGTGAGCTTCATAATTTGAGCTCCTAAATTCATGGCTAACCTTACAAAAATCAAAATCTAAGAAGTGGTTTATTATTTCATGTACAATGGCTCCATAGGGGGATGCCAGCTCCTTCTTCAGTGAGTCCACCACCTGTTTGCAGTCTGATGCCACATGAATACGCCGCTGGTAAAGGTCCTCGGCTAATGCTAAGCCTTCCCTGATCGCAATTGCTTCAAGCATTTCCGGATCCACAACATGCCTCAAAACCAGTACTGAAGCTCCCAGAAAAAGACCGTCTGAGCTCCTGCAGATCGCCCCAACAGCCCCATATCTCGCATTCCTTGGTGCAGCCGCATCGACATTGATCTTGACACATCCCGTGTCAGGGGCCTGCCACTGGGTTGATCTGGGGGGTTTTACACCGACTCGTTGTGGTTCCTTTGCATTAATATGCTTTAGATCCTCAAGAAAGCTTGTGATGAACCCATGTATGGAATGTGGTGATTGGAAGATATCTTCATAGATCGCTTTCCGCCGAGCTCGCCAAATAGCCCACATGATCACAATCATATGCGCAAACATATCCCTGTTTAGTCTGTCACTCATTGCGAAGAGACAATCTTTGGGATGTTCTTCCCGTCTTTCCACTAAATGATCAACCAAACCCTCCGGCGCTAAGGCCCAAACGCTGTTTGACATGGGGCACATAAAAAGAGCATGTCTCCACGTGTCAATCGCCCCACACAAGGGACATTTGTCCTCGGTAGCCATATTGTGATGCTTGAGCAGTTCGACAGTAGGCATAGAATTTCTTGCAAGCCTCCACACAAACATACGGAGTTTTGAAGGAACCTGCAGATGCCAAATATTACTCCATTTGTCTGCCTCCTGTTGTACAGTAGATGATCCCTCATCTTCATACAGCCATGCCTCTCGCTCATGTTTAGTTCTTAGGATCATGCGGTAAGCGGAACAAACGGTAAACATGCCCTTCGGTTCCTCCTGCCAGGCCCAGAAATCTGCAACCCTGCGAGTGCACAAGGGTATCTTTAGAATCTCTTCAGCATCAAATCTTGCAAAAGTTGCCATGACCAGATCTTCCTTCCATGACGCCGTGGTGCTGTCAATAAGCTCTGAGACTAGCTTTGGTGGGTATTGAGATAGTGAAGTTATGGGCCTCCTTACCCTATCGCTCGGTATCCAGTTATGCCTCCAAACCTCCATTGTTTCACCATCGCCGATTCTTCTTACAATGCCTTGTATCAATACATCGTGACCATCAAGGATAGAGCGCCATATCTGAGAGGGGTGTGACCCGAGCTCGGCCTCAAGTATCGAAACCTCTGGGAAATAAACAGCCTTCAAAATCCGGGCGCTCAAATTAAGCTCTCATGTTAGTAGTCTCCAGGCTTGACGAGCTAGGAGAGCTAAGTTGAAGATCTCCATGTCGCGGAAGCCCAGCCCTCCCAAATATTTGGGTCTGGTCATAATGTCCCATGCCACCCAGCTGGGTTTCCTTTTCCCTTGCTTGCTTCCCCACTAGAACTGTCTTATGATTGAGGTGATATTGTCACACATGCCTTTGGGCAACCTGAAACAAGACATAGAACATACCGGTATTGCTTGGGCAACCGACTTGATTAGGACTTCTTTACCTGCCGAGGACAGGAGCTTCTCCATCCACCCTTTGATCTTCTCCCAAACTCGATCCCTCAAATATTTGAAAGTGCCATTCTTCGAGCGGCCCACATCCGTAGGCATGCCAAGGTAGCGCTCATTCAAAGTCTCTTTATGCACATGTAAGGTGTTTTTAATAGAATCCTTTAAAGTATCCGGACACCTCTTACTGAAAAAATGGAGGACTTCTCATGATTAATCCTCTGACCCGAAGCTGCACAATAGGTCTCAAGCAAGTTTGATGCCACATCTGCACCCTCTACATTGGCCTTGAATAGCAACAGGCTATCATCTGCAAACAAAAGATGGTTGACGGTGGGAGCCGTCGGAGCCACCTGAATACCTGCAAACGATGTCGAAGAACTTGATTTAAGGAGGCACGAAAGGCCCTCTGCTGCAATCAAGAATAAGTAGGGGAGATTGGGTCTCCCTGTCGGATCCCTCTAGATGGTTGAAAAGATTCAAGTCTTTCTCCATTGAACATAACCGAGAATGAAACCGAAGACACCATGCTCATAACAGTATCAATCCATGGCCCTGCAAAACCAAGCTTTCTCATGATAGCTCTCAGGTATGCCCACTCTACACGATCATAGGCCTTCGTCATGTCCAGTTTCAGCGCACAGAAATTGTTTGATTTAGATCTGGATCGCTTCATAAAGTGCAAACATTCATAAGCAGAGATAATATTATCTGTTATCAACCTTCCCAGAACGAAGGCGGACTGCTCCTCAGAGATTATGTCTGGCAGGATGAGCTTCAGCCTATTTGCAATCACCTTGGATGCTATTTTGTACAGAACATTACAAAGGCTAATTGGCCTATACCGAGATAAGGCCGTGGGACTTGTTACCTTGGGGACGAGTACCAAAATAGTATCATTGATGCACTCCGGGCTCTCTTCACCCCGCACTATCCTCAAAATGATTTGTGTCACCTCTTCTCCGCACATGTCCCAGTGCTTTTGGTAAAAGTGAGCCGGGAATCCATCGGGCCCCGGAGCTTTTGTTGGAAACATCTGAAAGAGAGCAACCTTAACCTCATCGTTAGTGTATGGAGCACACAAGGACGCATTCATCTCCGCTGTCACTTTCCTCGGGACATGATCCAGAACTGCATCCATGTTCTGAACCCCCTCCGAAGTGTACAAGCTGTGATAAAATTCATAGGCCATTGCCCTTAGTTCACCCGGATCATCAACCACAACACCTAGGGAGTTCTGTAGGGCCTTTGTCATGTTTTTCTTCCTTCGGATACTCGCCTGAAGATGAAAAAATTTAGTGTTGCGATCACCCGCGAAAAGCCATTCTATCCTTGCCCGCTGCCTCCACATTATTTCCTCTCAATGGTACATCTCAATCAGGTTCTCATTTAACTTCAGCTCAGCATGTGATGGGGTTGTTCTTGCTGGATCGCCGCGCATCTCTTCCAGGGCCGACTTCAACCTTTTAATTTCCTTTCTAACACTTCCGAAGGTGTCTCTGCTCCACTTGGCTACCCCTTTGGAAATATTTTGCAGCTTATGTCTCATATCCTCCACTGACAAACATGGAGGACCAGCACCCCATTCGCTAGTTAACACATCCCCTAGCCCTTCATGTGATTCCCACATCAGCTCATACTTGAAAGATCTATTCACCTGCACCTGCTCCGCATTACCAAAGTCAATCAAAAGAGGACAGTGGTCAGACGTGGCGCATGTGAGGTGTGATACCGATGCCATAGGAAATTTGTTCATCCAGCCGACATTTGCTAAAGCTCTGTCCAGCCTACATCTCGTATAGCTGCCTCCTACAACTTTCTTCTCAAACGTCCAGAAGTTCCCATTGAAGCCCAAGTCTTGCAACATGCAGATATCTATAGTATCTCGGAAATCTTGAATTTGAGCATTGCTTCGCTGCCCTACACCTTCGTGCTCTTCCGGACGTAAGACTTCATTAAAATCCCCCATACACAGCCACGGCATAGAGCTCAAAGTACTGATATTTCTCAAAACTGTCCAGGTTTGGTGTCTCAAGTTTGTTTGTGCCTCACCATAAACACATGTCAACCTCCATTTGTCCCGGCTTTGCTCCTCTATCAAAACATCCAAATGGTAAACCGAATAACCAAAAATCTCAACCTTTATTGAATTATTCCAAAAAAGACCAATGCCACCACTACGACCTTGACTACTAACAGCATATGCATTATCATAACCTAAAGTACCAGATAAAGCTTCTACCCTATCTCCATCTATTTGTGTTTCCACTATGCACAACAGGGTAGGGGCAAATTCCCTCGCGAAATCGCGAAGCTCACGAACCATCGCGGCTTTGCCCGCGCCACGACAGTTCCACACAAAGGTACTCATTGGCCTCGGCGGCGCCCGTCCGTCGGAGCCGCCAACTTCAAATCTCCTTTCTGCTGTGTGCCCGTCTTCATCGAGCTGTTCTTCTCAGATTCCACATCTACCTTTGCCCTCTTCTGATCCTGTGAGCTGCTAGGACTAGGTGGTGCACCCGAAGCAGGAAGAGCAAGCTGTATTGCATGCTCTAGGCTGGGAGGCGCTTGAGGTGCCACCCGCTGCACCAAAGTTGGAGTTCTCTTCCTGGTGTTTTCTGCATCTAACATCTCTGAATCAACACTTGCAACCTGCTTGTCAAAACCTGCAGCTTCTTCAGATCTTTCCTGCTCAGTTCGGCCACGGCCTCCATTGCGGCCTCCTCTGCGTCCCCCTCTGCGACCACTTCCGCTACCAGGGCCACGTCCAGTTCTCATAGCCCAGGTTGCTCTGAGCTCTTTAAACACCAGCGCCGAGGGTGGGTGGATTCCGTTGCCATGTTCTTTGAACAGATGCCCTAGCTTACCGCACACAGCGCACCAGTCAGGTAACTTCTCGTATTTGACGCGGTAGATCTGACGTTTGCCGTCACGGATCAAGGATACAGCATTCTTTAGGGGCTTCATGACATCGATCTTCACCCAAACCCGGTGAAAATTGCCAACAAAATCCTGAGAATTGGGTTCTGCATACAGTACCTCTCCAATTTTTGCTGCAAGGGACGGAACTAGATGTGCAAACAAATCTAGGATGTCATGAATCTGCACCCATATCTCTATGGAATCAAGTGGCACAATCGAAGGTTTAACAAGCCCATCGTACGGTTTGATGATCACTGCATCTCCTCTAAAGTGCCATGGACCCTCCAAAGTGACTCGCTCCCAATCACCTAAGCATGAGAATTGGATCGTGTATAGGTTTTCCTCCAGGGGTTTGAACTTTACTTCTTGCGCGAGATCCCACGCGGCCCTCATGTTTTTGAAAAACCAAAACTAACTATATGTTTTGCTTGAGTACCCTAGCCAAAGCGATCCACCTGACTGCATCTGGCGGCGCCTCCTTCTCATCAAACACGACATCATCCAGATCCTCCTCCCTCAATCCCAATTCCTTCATCATCTTCTCCACCTCATCGGTATCCTCCTGCTCTGCTGACGCTTTCTCAGGAGCCCCGCTTGATGAATCTCGATCACTAGCCCGACTTTCAACTCGATCGGACCTTGTAGACTCGGCCCTAAACCCCCGCACTCCCTCGATACGCCAGTGCGAATCAGGGGAAGGCACGACGGAGGCAGGGAAAGAGATCTCGACGGCGCGCAGATCGCCTCCGGGAGGAGAAAAACCCTAACGAGAGGGAAAGTGATGTTGTGTTAGGAACCCTTTAGGTAATGGCATCCTTGGACGGTTTGGGCCTTTGGCTCTGGGCCGTCAAATAGGATCTGCCTAACCATAGACGGCGGTTAGCCCCTAATTTGTTTTGAAGTTACAGGGCTTTGTAGTCTTCGCGAGCTTCTTTCGGGCCAACCTCAGAGCCCTAGCAGACCGAGCCCAACAATATTCACTCGGAGCTAGGCTCGTTGAGAGCCCTAAATATTTTGGCAAATTTTAGCATGGTTCTTCTTACCTCCCCTTTTCACATGAAAGGTAAGAGTTCATAATAGATATGAGCCATTGATTTGATTAAGTATTTATCTGATTAACTCTTAGCTTACTTACGTCCCATCTGAAAAGAGAGAGTAAAAGAGAGCGTGTTAAAATTACTCAAATATTTATGTACCACAGCAAGCATTCACTTCTAGTCCTAAACCATCACTTGAAACTAGTCAAGTTTCACAAACGCCAGTCGAGAGTATCTTAGTGGAGATCAGGATCATTTACTTTTTCTTGAAAAGGGTGCAAAGCTTTGCTCAACTTATCATTAGCAAGTACTACCTTTGTACCAAAATTTTAAACATTTTTATAGGATAAACTAGCCTAAAAAGCATATTATATTTTAACACGGAGGGAGTACAAGAAAAATAGGGCGCAAAGCTTCGCTTAACTTATCAACCTGCAGGACGGACCATAGGATATCACACCACGCAGAAGAAAACACAGGGATTTGGCAGGGATCGCTGAACAACATAAATCAGTTAATCCATTTGGCTTGTGCAGGAAGAGCATCCAATCCGGCTCTTGGGAGCATATGCTGTTCTTGATACCACTACTAATGAGCATGCAAAACTAACCTCTCCCCGGTGCAAAAACACATGATTTTCTCGATAGCATATGTGCATGCAATTCTCTTCACCATAGAATTTCATGTCTTCGTTTGACTACTTTTTCCAGTGAAAATAAAATGCACAACTTACCACTTACATCGAACAAACTATATGTTCTCTCCTCTTCAGAATGATACAAAACAACTCTGAAAAGTATATTCGCAGGTTTTGCAATAGGCTCAGACAAATAGAACTGCACTATGAACATGCAACCTCGCCAAAAATAACAACACGACATGTGCCAAAAGTTGCGTCAATGGTCGCATAAGGATGAAATTCCAGATTTAATAGGTAGTACCTAGATTAATGACAATAAATCTAGTTGATCATTGAACATTCATTATTCTGACAAAGATTAAAAACTTCTATACCACAGGTCAAACAACAAAGCATGGTGAACATGGCTTCTATTGTGTTACCTACGTTCGGAATTATAAGATGTTTTGGATATTTCAATATGGACTACATACGGACTTTAATGAGTGAACAAACACAGTAACAGAAAAAAGTTAGAACATCTTATAATTTGGAACTGAGGGAGTACTAAACATAGAGAGGATATTTATTGCAGGCAAGATTAGCAACTATTATTACATGTATGCTATTGCTGTCAATGCTTAACAAAACATACACGTGAGGCAATATCCTTCAAAACTTAAATACAACTTGAGAAAAATCATAAGAGGCCTTGTTACAGCCTGTAGTTTGTGCACATAGTCACATCAGAACAAACACCAGGCCTTCTTGGTTCTAACTATAAGTAAACCAATAAGACCTAAAATCCTTTAAAGACACATATCATTTTCACAAGACATTTTCAAAGAGATTCAACTGCTCGGAAATTTAGAATAACTAAATAGCCATCGTCAAGGAGTAACCAAAAAAATAACTCTCTTACGTGTTTCTATGAATATCAAGATAGTAGGAGTATTTGGTAAGGAAGCACCATCTTGCCGGTGCACGGCGTAGATGTAGAATTCTGGTACTATTGCAAAGCTCTGGCTAAATTTAAAAAAAAAAACACTCAGGGTGTATTTGGATTTAAGGCAAAAGAAGTTATAACCTAGCTTGGCAAGGGGAGGCATTTGGTAAAATGATATATTTCTTGAGCCTGGCAAGATTGCTCTCAACGACCAAGAAATCATTGCCTGGTAAGGAGAGCCAAATCAGCGGCAAACAAACTTGGTGCGCCTGCTAAGGACACGAACTGCACAATGTGGGCGTTGAACGTATTCACCAAACAAATAACATAGCTCCTTCCCGCGTAGCTCAACTAGGCTAGCTCTACTTTCTCCTAGATAGACAAGGTGAGCTATACTTTGAAAGGGATACTCGGTTCTCCAAAATGCAGTAACTATAACAATTAAGTAAAAGATGGAGCTAGCATGATGCAAAACTGCACTATGAATGCTCATAGACACATCTAAGTCGGCAGAACAAGTAACAAAACTGTACCCTCAGTCCCCACAAGGCACATATCATATATGGTGATTGCAAATTCACAGGTGATTAGCCACAATTCATCGCAACAAGGTAGACAGAAACAGAAGGGCACCATAATTTAAACTAGTAAAGTTGCTTGGCAGATCTAAGTGGGGAAGTAAGGATGAAGCAAGGCTAGCCTCTTGGATCTGTTACACACAAAAGCCATCTTTGGCAGATCTAACCCAGAAAGGATCAGCAACAACAAAAACTATCATCCTTGTTACCCACCAAAACCATCTGATCTGATCTGAGCTGAGGAAGAGGAAGAAGCAGGAAGGTCACCACCGGGCGGGCCTGCGGAGCCGATCAGGCGGAGGCGGAGGAGGCGGCGGTGCGGGAGCGGTAGAGCTTGCCGAAGACGTGCAGCGCGGTGACGAAGCCGATGAAGCAGACGGACATGACGAGCACCATGGTGGGGGAGAGGCGCAGCCCGGGCGCCTCGTCGGTGTAGAAGCGGAGCATGTTGTTCCCACCACCGGAGAAGCCGCCGCCGCCGCCCGCGCCGGACGAGGAGGTGCGGCCTGGGCGGCGGCGCATGCCCGCCGTCGCGGCAGCCGTGCCGCGGGGACCGACGGTGGCCGGGCGGGAGGCGCCGGCGGCGCCGGCGACCGAGGACTGCGACTGCGAGGAGGTGCGAGCCATGGGAATGCTTGGGTTGCTCCGCCGCCTTTGGATCGTTCGCGCGCGTGTGTGGGGAAAAGTCTCTGTGGACTCTACTCTCTGCTGGATCTCGAGCTTAACAAGAGCTGGATGGGAAGGGCAAGAGAAGCAGCGGATGTGGGCCCACCTGTCGCTGAACGGCAATCTACATCATTTAATTACTCTTCTTCGACTTTAGATACTCCGAGGAGTAGCCCACACACACAAATTTTCAATCTATTTATCGTTAACAAAAATTACAACCAGGTTTATAGACCGCCTAGTGAGATGGATAAATCTTGGTATGGTAAACAGTTAAAAAATCGTCCTGCTAAGCTCTCAAAGGACTAGTGCATCGGAACAACAACGGTCGCCGATGGTGAAAAACTTAGATCAAAAGAATCCAACCTAACGCAATACGAACGAATACTAGATCCAAACAGATCCACCGAGGACCAACACCGATCGAATCCCGACAGATCCATCGAGGCACACACTCGTGCGCTCTTCAACGAAGCTAGAGGCACCACCAAGATGGGGGATGAGAAGGGCCTTATTCCATCATCAAGGAGTTTGTTGCCGCCTCGCCTCCCTAAACAAGGCACCAACCCAAACCAAATAAAAAACTGTAACTAAAAACCGACCTCGAGTCCTCCCTCCGGCAGGGGTCGGAGTCCACCATGCCTCCGTGGCTTATACATCGTTAACTTGAGATAGTTGTGGTCGTCTAGTTCTACTTTCTCTCTGTTTAGATGAATGAACCTCTCTCCTTAGCGCAACGCAAACAAAAAATTCACCAAAAATACTCAAATAAATTAAGACCACTCTTATACTCATTACAATTCAAATAATTAGTAAATCTTTAATTAATTTAATTTTTGAAAATCATGACCACAATACAAAGTTGTGTGAATAAGTATCGTAGACTAATATGTAGACCAAGAAATCAGCTTCCTCCTCCCCCAAGAAATGCTTAGGGTTCCTCTATCTCCTGACAGCGTCGTCTTCGGTCTGCCTCGTCTCCGGTGGCATTAGGACCATGGCGGCACGGTGGGTCCCGGCCCTTTCTAGGGGGAGGGCTTTAGATGTTCCTTTGAGTCTTGTTAGGGTTTGTGTCCTGCTCAGGAAGACGAGACGGCGGCGACTCCTTAAAGATGGAATAAGGTTCTCCCTGCCTAGCCCCCATCTCGGTGGTGTGTCTAGCATTTTCGATGGGCGTGTGGAGGTGTGTCTCTGGCGGATCTGTTCTTGGTGGATTTGCTCGGATTTGGTCGTAGTTCGTCTACGTTTGTGTTTTTTCACGTTGGATCCTTCTGATCTACGCTACTCTTCATCAGCGGCGGTTGTTGTTCTACTACGTTGGTCCTATGGGGCCTTACCACGACGACTTCCCGACTGTCTACTACAACAAGTTTTGCCAGGCTCCAGCGAGGGAGGGGCGATGATGGTGGTGCGCCTTGCTTTAGTGCTTGTAGTCCTCGCTATATGGTGTACGATTTTGGATGTAATTTTTTTATTTCTAGTGTTTATTGTACTGTCATGATTGAAGATGAAAAATCGGAAGTTTTCTCGCAAAAAAGACCAGCATGTAGATATGTGCAAAACATGGAGGTTGCAAGTCTATGAACCTAACATGTACAACAAACACATAAACTAAAAGATGGATGAACAAATTATACCTTCGGTAGCAAAGGAAGTCGGGGAAGTGGTTCGAGACATGGAAGCAGACGAACGAAACTAAGCAAACGCATTGAGACACTGCCCAATAACTTTATCACTCACCCCGTAACCGGTGAGGGTTCGAAGCTTGACTCGACTCGTTCACGAAACACGACACACATGCAAGTGCGCAAGGCATGATGGGCAATGGAAGAGTAGTGTGTGCATCACTCATGTTCTCATACTCCAATGAGATGTGGAAGATAGTTCCTTATATGTTGGTGTAAACTCTCCTCCATTTCCCATGTCGAACTAAATCCACCCTTGTCACCACCAAATGGGCCTTTGAGTTTTTCCAGTATTTAAGTCGTTATTAGGCAAGAAACTCAATACCACATAGGCTACTGTGCACTTCCAAGGCGATGTGTTTCCCTCTAGCCATTCTAATTTTGAATGTATCTTGTAGTTTCGAGAACATCTCTCCTATACTTTAGGGCCAGTTACTTTTTCTAGAGTAATGACAAGATTTTCTTCTCTCACACCCACAAGCCCTTCGTTTTGAAAAGCCATCCCGGTATGTTCAAAGATCTATCTAGGATTTTTTTGTATGAGTTCTCGAGACAACCCTGAAGATTACATCTTTTGAAAAGATAAGAATTGGGTGATTCAAATCTTCTTCCTTCAATCATGAAGGCATAGTTCCACCATTTTTTGAACCTCTCTTCCTAAGAGATCATCTCTCTTGCTTCAAGCATCTCTCTCTCTCTACATGTGTGTGTGTGCGTTCGTGCGCACGCTTGTGTGTGTGTGAGAGAGAGAGAGAGTGTAACACCCACGATGCGGCTATATCTCCCACGTATCGGAGCACGACTTAGAGGCATAACCGCATAGTAGGCATGTCGCAAGAGGGGTAATCTTTACACATCCCATGTACTGAATGAGAAAGGGATAAAGAGTTGGCTTACAATTGCCACTTCAAACAATACATAAATATATCATACATCATCCAAAATACAATCAAGGTCCGACTACGGAACCAAATAAAAGAAAGACAACCCCAAATGCTAGATCCCCGATCGCCCCAACTGGGCTCCTCTACTGATCATCCGGAAAAGACACATAGTAACGGTCCGAATCCTCGTCGAACTCCCATTTGAGTTCAGTAGCGTCCCCTGCACTGGCATCGTCGGCACCTGCATCTGTTTTGGAAGTATCTGTGAGTCACTGGGACTCAGCAATCTCACACCCTCGCGATCAAGACTATTTAAGCTTAAAGGTAGGAAAGGGTAGTGAGGTGGAGCTGCAGCAAGCACTAGCATATATGGTGGCTAATTTACGCAAATGAGAGCGAGAAGAGAGGCAAAGCACGGTCGAGAAACTAATAGTGATCAAGAAGTGATCCTGAAGCTACTTACGTTCAATCATAACACGAGACCGTGTCCTCTTCCCGGACTTCGCCGAAAAGAGACCATCACGGCAACACACGCGGTTGATTCATTTTAATTAAGTTTAGTTTCAAGTTCTCTACAACCGGACATTAACAAACTCCCATCTGCCCGTAACCGCGGGCACGGCTTTCGAAAGTTCAAAACCCTGCAGGGGTGTCCCAACTTAGCCCATCACAAGCTCTCACGGTGAACGAAGGATATTCCTTCTCCCAGGACTATCCAATCAGACTCGGAATCCCGGTTACAAGACATCTCGACAATGGTAAAACAAGACCAGCAAAGCCGCCCGATATGCCGACAAATCCCGATAGGAGTCGCATGTATCTTGTTCTCAGGGCACACCGGATAGGTCAAGCTACGAGTAAAACCAAACCTCGAATTGCCCCGAGATGGCCCCGCGGGCTGCCTGTTTCGGACCAACACTCAGAGGAGCACTGGCCCGGGGGGGTTTAAAATAAAGATGACCCTTGAGTCTGCAGAACCCAAGGGAAGGTATATGGTGGTAGGTAGGCAAATGGTAAAACCAAGGTTGGGCCTTGCTGGATGAGTTTTATTCAAAGCGAACTGTCAAGGGGTTCCCATAACACCCAACCGCGTAAGGAACGCAAAATCAAGGAACATAACACCGGTATGACGGAAACTAGGGCGGCAAGAGTGGAACAAAAACACCAGGCATAAGGTCGAGCCTTCCACCCTTTACCAAGTATATAGATGCATTAAAATAAACAAGATATAATAATGATATCCCAACAAAATCCATGTTCCAACATGGAACAAACTTCATCTCCACCTGCAACTAGCAACGCTATAAGAGGGGCTGAGCAAAGCAGTAACATAGCCAAACAACGGTTTGCTAGGAAAGGTGGGTTAGAGGCTTCACATGGCAATAAGGGAGGCATGATATAGCAAGTGGTAGGTATAGCGGCATAGCAAAAGAGCGAGCAACTAGCAAGCAAAGATAGAAGTGCTTTCGAGGGTATGGTCATCTTGCGTGCAAAGTTCTCCGAGTTGACGAAAGCTTGATCCTCGTAAGCGTACTCAACGGGTTCCTCGATCACACACTCGTCTCCCGGCTCTACCCAAGGCAAGAACACAAGCAAAAGACCAACAATCAATCACGGTGCAATGCGCAAGCAACATGATGCAAAACATGACATGATATGCGAGATGTGATATGCAATGCATATGCGTACTTTGGAAGGGAAATATTGAACAAGGCATCAACTTGGCAAACCAAGTGTGCCGCTGGAAAGATGAGTTGATTTCGGTCGAAATCGATATAAAGATCACCGGAATCGGATGCACGGTTTGCAAATGGCAAGCAAACCAAGAATGGCGCAATTCTGCGATTAATAGCGCTATCTAGAATGCAACAAGAAACTAAGCTACTGCACTCCAACATAGCAACAAAGCACATGGTAGTGATCTACTCAAGATGCTTGACAAAATATGAACACTGAGCTATGGCTAATTCACACAATAGCAGGTTCAAACAAGCATGGCAAAAGTGCAAAAGATATCAGCATCACAGACTTAGTGAAAATAACAACATGCCAGGAATTAACATCAGGAAGACATGTTTAGAGCAAGCTAACAACATGCTACAGGAACATATCATAGCAAAACAAGGCACAGAATGAGCATAGAATAAAAGTCCCTTACTGACCATGAGTCAAAAAGGATCATAAAATATGATGGCACCCATGTAAACATAGCAAGTTTTGTTAACAGATTCAGACTTAGCAGAAAACTGGGCATGGCATAAACAGAATTATGAAGGCATCTTTGTGAGCTCGATTCACTCAACACAAGAAATTGCATGACAAGATAAGCATATAATCATCAATAAGACATGTTCAAGAAGCTAACCAAGGCAATATCAAGTTCATAGCATGCATGGATCAACTACAACATCCATGGCAAAATTGATTAACATGTAAACAATCTGCCAGGAACATTTTATAGCAAAAGTAGAGCAAGATTAAGTCATGCTATAGTACTCCATAATTGCAAACAGGGGCATGGATGACTAGAGAAAAACCATATGTCCAAATCATCATTACTGAAGCAACTCAAATAAAGCATGGATCACTCTGTAGCAACGTGAATACATGGCATAAAAATAACGTCAGAGCAATGACTTAGTGAAATTCTAAGTCTCTGAAATTAGCAATATCACGAGGGCTACTTTGCATGCTTGTGCTAGTCACCACAAAGATCACAAAAATACATGGCATACACCACTGTAAAGATGGCATGGCATAGACCAAGATACATGTAGAGCTCATGCCCATATGCAGCACACAATAATTGTAGCAAAAATGACAAATCCTCATAAACTGCTAAGAATCAGCACCTAACATTCTATAGCACTCTTGCATCAACGATTTGGGCATCAAGATGGACTCAAACAAGCATGGCACAATGGAACAAAACGAAGAGCACATCATGATGAACATTTGATATATTGCACGCATAAAATGGAGCAACATGCAGGAAGTTATGGCATGATGAACAGGGGCTAAAAATATAGCAGAAAAGGACTTAGAGATGAAAACGAGGTCAACCTCAGATCTAGGGTTCGCGGGGCACGGATGTCGAGGTCACCGGATCTCCTCCGGAGTTGGAAGGGGCGGCGCCGGAGATGGACGGAGTGGAGGAGGGAGGTCACTGGAGCGGGGCCGGCCGGATCCGGGCTGCGGGCGCCGGAGGACGGCGCAGAGGAGGTTGGGCGGCGGCGGAGAAGCCGGGCGGCGCGGCGCACAGCGGCGAGGTTCGGCCGGCAGCGTGCTCGGGCGCAGGCGGCGG
>NC_057806.1:333086626-333179376 GCF_018294505.1 Triticum aestivum | reverse complement strand
CACGTGGGCTCGCGCGGGCCTGCGACAGGCCTGGCGGGCCGCGGCAGCGGAGGGCATGTGTTGCCTCTTGGTTGGTGCGGGCGCGGCGGCAGATTTCGTCCAGTGCGGACCGGACGTGTCCGGCGGCGGAGAGGGAGCGGGGTTAGGGTTTCGTCTGCGCGGAAAAATGGAGGGAAGGACATATTTATACCTAGAAGGAGGTGGGAGTGTCCAAATAAGGTGTAGTTTTCGACCACGCGATCCTGATCCGATGACGGAGGACATGGGATAGGTTTGGATGGGTTATTGGGCCACTTTGGAGGGGTGCTGGGCTACAACACACACGATGCCTTTACGGTTCCCCGGTTAACCGTTGGAGTATCAAACAGACTCCAAATGGCACGAAACTTGACAGGCGGTCTACCGGTGGTGTACCAAGGCTGCTTGGCAAATCTCAGTCCATTCCGAGAACGTTTAACACCCGCACACGAAAAGAGACAAAAGGGGGACGCCGGAGGACGTGGGAGTGTTGGATTGCAAAACAGACAACGGGGAAAAAGCTCGGATGCATGAGACGAACACGTATGCAAATGTGATGCACATGATGACATGATATGATATGCATGACATGAACAAAATGCAAAACAAAGGCAAGAACCCAAGCACGAATCTCATAACTTAAAGCCAGAAATGGCAAGAGTCGGAGTACAAATATGGCAAATTACATCCGGGGCATTACAGAGAGAGAGATAGAGAGAGAGATCTTGTGTGAGTACTTTGGTTGAAGATCTTTTGAAGAGTTCATCAAACTGACTTTGCTTTCCTTGTTACTCCTGGAGAGTGTATGCCTCCTAGATAGTATGAGTCATTTGAGAGCCTTCAACCACCATATTGTGAAGTAATCAAGAGTTTGTACAAGGCTCGACAATCGCCTTCTTCAACTACAAAGTGAACTTTTTTGTGACGAGTGTAACACCCGGGATGTAATTTACCTTATTTGTACTCCAACTCTTGCCATTTCCGGCACCAAGTTATGATATCTCCTCGTTGTCGGGTTTTTGGCCTTCATGTGTTTTCGTCTTTGTCATGCATCTCATATCATGTCATCTTGTGCATTGCATTTGCATATGTGTTCGTCTCATGCATCTGAGCATTTTCCCCGTTGTCCGTTTTGCATTCCGGCGCTCCTATGTCCTCCGGTGTCCCTTTCTACCTCTTTTCGTGTGTGGGGGTTAAACGATTTCGGATTGGACCGATACTTGTCATCCGGCCTTGGTTTATTACCGGTAGACCGCCTGTCAAGTTTCGTATCATTTGGACTCCGTTTGATACTCCAACGGTTAACCGAGGGACCGAAAAGGCCTCGTGTGTGTTGCAACCCAACACCCTTCCAAAGTGGCCCAAAACCCACCTAAACATGTTCCATCATCTAGAGCGTTCGATAACGATCGCATGGCAGCAAACCGCACCTCATTTGGAGTCTCCTAGCTCCTCCTACCTCTACATATAGACCCCTCCTTTTCATTTTCAGATCTTTTTCCCCAAAACCCTAGTCTCCTTCCTCTCCAGCCGCCGGACATGTCCGAAGTCTAGCCGGACAACGTCCGCCGCCTCCGCCAACCAACCCAGAGCCGACACCTGTCCCGTAGGCGCCCACTTCGCCGCCCACTCCGCCGCTGGGCCCGCGCGCCCCCGCGTCCAGCCCTCCCGGCCCAGATCCGCCGCGCGTCCGACCTCCTCACGCCAGGTTCGTCGCCCCCGACGCTGGCGTTGCTTGCCCGCGCCGCCCACCGGCGTTCATCATCCGCCGCGCCGCCCTCCGCCGACCGGCCGCCGCACGGCGCCCTGCCGCGCCCCTCGCCGCCCGGATATCCACCCCACGCCGCCGTGGACGTGCGCCGCGACGGCCGCACCTCCACCTCGCCTCCCCGCCTCTTCCTCGTCTCCGGCCGGTGAACCATCTCTGGTGAATAAGTTTTCAGGCGAACCTCGGGCCGCGTGCAAGACCGGATCTGGATCTGGACGATTCGCGATTGACTTTTTCCCCTCCAAACCCTAAATATTTTGCAATCTTTGACATGTCATAACTCTGCATCCGTAGCTCCGATTCGTGCGTGTAGCATATCAAAATGTTCGCCTCGACGAGTACATCATTTGATCTCATTGCATAATTTTCATTTGAGCTCATCTTGACGCCCCAAATTCTGTTGGAAGAGGGCTATGTGAGAAAAGTTTCAGATCTATTTCAGCAAATGCACTTTTGTCATTTTTGCCATGATTAATGTGTGCATGATATGATCCTGAGATCTACATGTGTTTTGAAGAATGTCATGCCATATTTACAGGGGTGTATGCCATGTATTTTTGTGATCTTTGTGGTGACTAGCACAAGCATGCAAAGTAGCTTACTCAATGATGCTGATTTCAGGGACTTAGAATTTCACTAAGTCCTTGTCCTGTTATTGTTTTCATGCCATATGTTCATGTTGTTTCCTAGTGATTCATGCATCTTTTGGGCATGATTAGTAAGGATGTTTTGTAGATAATGTTGAGCTCTATCCATCCATGTCTTTGTTTGCATTTATGGAGAACCCTAGGTTGAGTCAATCGAGCTCTACTTTTGCTATAAAATGTTCCTGGCAGATTGTTAACATGTTTAGCGATTTTGCCGAGCTTGTTGTTGTTGATCCGTGCATGCTATGTTGTTGTTCTTGCCATGTCTAGCTTCTATGCCATGTCTATTTGCTAGATGTATGTTTACTTTGTCATGAAATGCTTTGTAGTGAGTGCATCGAGCTCGTAAACATGCGTACTTGTTAATCTATTTGCATGCTCCAGTTTTTCACTAAGTCTGAATCTGTTTATGTTTTTGCTATGTTCACATGCTTGCAATTATATTTTCTGATCCCTTTTGGCTCATGGTCACTAAGGGACTTTTGTTATATGTTTTGAGTAGCTTCATGCCATGCCTTGCGTTGCCATGATATGTTCATGTAGCATGTAGTTATCGCGCTCTAAACTTTGCTTCCTGATGATAAATTCCTGACATGCTGTTAATTTCACTAAGTCTGTAACCAGTAATCTTTTGCACTTTTGCCATGATTGTTTGAGCTTGCTATTGAGTGAATTAGCCGTAGCTCATTGTTCATCTTTTGTCAAGCATCATGAGTGGATCCCTCCCATGTATTGTGTTGCCATGTTTGAGTGTTGTAGCATATTAATCCTGATGCATTTAGAGGGTCACTTGCTGATTATCGCAGACCGGTGCCATATTTGTTCTGCTTGCCATTTCCAAACTGTGCATCCGATTCCGGTGATCTTTATATCGATTTCGACCGAAATCAACTCACCTTTCTAGTGGAACTCTTGTATTTCCAAGTTGAGGCCAGGTTCAATGATTCCTTTCCAAATCATGCATTTGCATCACATATCGCTTCCCGCATATCATACCATGTTTGCATCATGTTGATTGAGCATTGCACGTGGTTGATTGTGTTCCTTTTGATTGTTGTTCTTGCTTGGGTAGAGCCAGGAGACGAGTATGTGAACGAGGATCCTGTTGAGTATGCTTTCGAGGATCAAGGCAACTCTAAGAACTTTGCAGGCAAGATGACCATACCCTCGAAATCACTTCTATCTTTGCTTGCTAGATGCTCGCTCTTTTGCTATGCCTATGCTACGATACCTACCACTTGCTTATCATGCCTCACATATTGCCATGTCAAACCTCTAACCCACCTTGTCCTAGCAAACCGTTGTTTGGCTATGTTACCGCTTTGCTCAGCCCCCTCTTATAGTGTTGCTAGTTGCAGGTGAAGATTGGAGATCGTTCCTTATTGGAACATGTTTATTGTTGGGATATCACCATATTATCTTGTTTATCTTAATGCACCTATATACTTGGTAAAAGGGTGGAAGGCTCGGCCTTATGCCTGGTGTTTTGTTCCACTCTTGCCGCCCTAGTTTCCGTCATATCGGTGTTATGTTCCCGGATTTTGCGTTCCTTACACGATTGGGTTATAATGGGAACCCCTTGACAGTTCGCCTTGAATAAAACTCCTCCAGCAATGCCCAACCTTGGTTTTACCATTTGCCACCTAGCCTCTTTTTCCCTTGGGTTTCCGGAGCCCAAGGGTCATCTTTATTAAACCCCCCCCCCCGGGCCAGTGCTCCTCTGAGTGTTGGTCCACCTTGTCAGCCGCCGGTGGCCACCAGGGGCAACTCTGGGCTGGCCTACCGAAAGTTTGGACAATCTGAGTGTGCCCTGAGAACAAGATATGTGCAGCTCCTATCAGGATTTGTCGGCACATTCGGGCGGTGTTGCTGGACTTGTTTTACCATTGTCGAGGATGTCTTGTAACCGGGATGCCGAGTCTGATTGGAATGTCTTGGGAGAAGGAATATCCTTTGTTGACCATGAGAGCTTGTGATGGGCTAAGTTGGGACTCCCCTGCAGGGATTTGAACTTTCGAAAGTCATGCCCGTGGTTATGGGCAGATGGGAATTTGTTAATATCCGGTTGTAGATAACCTGAAACTTAACTTAATTAAAGTGCACCAACCATGTGTGTAACCATGATGGTCTCTTCTCGGCGGGGTCCGGGAGGTGAACACGGTGTTGGAGTAATGCTTGACGTAGGTTATTCTAGGATCATTTCTTGATCATAGTTGTTCGACCGTGCTTTTTCCTTCTCTTCTCGCTCTCTTTTGCGTATGTTAGCCACCATACATGCTAGTCGCTTGCTGCAGCTCCCCATCATACCTTTGCCTTACCTATAAGCTTAAATAGTCTTGATTGCGAGGGTGTGAGATTGCTGAGTCCCCGTGACTCACATATTACTTCCAAAACTAGATGCAGGGACCGATGATACCGTTCCATATGATATGACCGAGCTCAAGTGGGAGTTCGATGAAGACTCTCCTCGTTACTACGTGTCTTTCCCAGATGATCAGTAGTGGTGCCCAGTTGGGGCGATCGGGGACTTTGTCGCATTTGGGGGTTGATCTTTATTTTGGTTCCGTAGTCGGACCTTGAGTGTGTTGGATGAATATAATGACTTATTTATGTATTTGTGTGACGTGGCGAGTGTAAGCCAACTATGTACCTTTTCCCTTTATTTATTTACATGGGTTGTTGTGTGAAGGAAATATGCCCTAGAGGCAATAATAATGTTATCATTTTATTTCCTTATATCATGATAAATGTTTATTATTCATGCTAGAATTGTATTATCCGGAAACATAATACTTGTGTGAATACATAGACAAACAAACGTCACTAGTATGCCTCTACTTGACTAGCTCATTAATCAAAGATGGTTATGTTTCCTAACCATAGATATGTGTTGTCATTTGATTAACGGGATCACATTATTAGGAGACTGATGTGATTGACATGACCCATTCCATTAGCTTAGCACCCAATCGTTTAGTATGTTGCTATTGCCTTCTTCATAACTTATACATGTTCCTATGACTATGAGATTATGCAACTCCCGTTTGCCGGAGGAACACTTTGTGTGCTACCAAACGTCACAACGTAACTGGGTGATTATAAAGGTGCTCTACAGGTGTCTCCAAAGGTACATGTTGGGTTGGCGTATTTCGAGATTAGGATTTGTCACTCCGATTGTCGGAGAGGTATCTCTGGGCCCTCTCGGTAATGCACATCACCTAAGCCTTGCAAGCAATGCAACTAATGAGTTAGTTGCGAGATGATGTATTACGGAACGAGTAAAGAGACTTGCCGGCAACGAGATTGAACTAGGTATTGAGATACCGACGATCGAATCTCAGGCAAGTAACATACCAATGACAAAGGGAACAACGTATGTTGTTATGCGGTCTGACCGATCAAAGATCTTCGTAGAATATGTGGGAGCCAATATGAGCATCCAGGTTCCGCTATTGGTTATTGACCGGAGACGTGTCTCGGTGTGACGCCCCGAGACCGTTGCGCCAGGTGTCTTCCAGTTATTCGCCGGTGTTGCCATGTCATTTGCTTGCGTGTTGCTTTTCTTCATGTCATTATGTGCATTGCATCATCATGTTTTCGAAACTTGCATCCGTCCGAGTTTCCCAGTTCCGTCCTTTGTCCATTCTGAGCCCAACCACACTTGCACGCGCCCGCGACATGTACGAAATATTATTTTATAAGTGGCCGGAAAATGTTCTCGGAATGGAATGAAAGTTGGCATGCGGTGTTTTTATGTTGTAGGTAGGCCGCCTGCCAAGTTTCATCGCGTTCGGAGTCCGTTTGACGCCCCAACGGATAACTATAGCGGCATTTTAGCCGGTCTAACGTCGGACGTTTTCGGTCTCCGGAAACAGTCACCGGGCCTCTCTCTTCTCTTCTCTCAGCTCGAGCCCTTCTGCACAGCCCACAAGTTCCAACCTAACCTCTCTAGTCAGCCCGCGGCCTCCTCGCGCGCGCATCCGAAAGTTGTCCCGGACCCGACCCGGACAGTCATTACCGTTATGTCGGGATCATCCCCAAACATCTACAAAATATCACCATTTCCTTATTTGGGCTACCTAAGCTATTTTTTCCCGTCCGTTCGATTATGATCAGAGGGACCTTATACCCCCCTAAACCCATCCGGCTTGCTATATATAGTGGCAACCCTAGACTAATCCCTAGATTTTAGCCCGTTTGTCCCATCGGTCCATCCGCGCCACCACCTGATGCCCTCCTCCTTCTTGCATTCTGTGCCAAACCAACCAGATCCACTTTCTCCTCCCCTCGATCCCACCAAGTTGCTGCCGAGGCCCCGAGCAGGAGCGCTCGACCCCGTCTCCCTGCGCTGCTGTTCGCCACGCCGGCGACCTTGCCCGGTGCTCAAGCACCACCGCGCCGCCCTTTTCCCCTTCCCTTCTTTCTCCTGCCTTCTTCTCGTTCTCCTCTGCTTCCCTCTCCCCGTAACTCTCTCTCTCCCTCGCCTTGGACAGGGGAACCGAAGGAAGTCGCCTCATCGCCTGGATCCGTTGCTCCGTCCGGCCTCCCACGCCTCTCCCGCATCACTGGTGGTCGCCTCCGCCCGCTGCCATCTTCTTCCCGAAGCGTCGTCCCCGGCCTCCTCATTAGACCGGCTTCCCCGTCAAGTCCCTCGCGCGCGAGCTCCACTCTGAGCGCTCCTGAGCTACTCTTCCCCCCGCAGGACCTCCTCCTCGCCTAGCCACTCCGGTGACCTGCAAGTCGACCTTCGCGCCCTGCCATCCCCTTCTTCCTCTCGTTCTCTCCCTCGCCTCACCTCTCTCCCTCTCTGTCTTCAGGGACACGAACCAGCAAGCCGCCAGGGGCACCCGAAGCATGGACCTCCGATGCCGACGCACCGAGCACGCCGCCGTCCGCCAAGCCTCTGCACCGCCCTTGCCATGTCCTTCGTCGCTGGCCCCTGCTCGCTCTGCTCGAAAGCAGAGGAGCTTCGCTCGTCCCGCTCGAGCGCCTTGACCCTTCCTCGCTCATGTTGACCCACGCAGCGCCACTCGACCACGCGCCTGGTTCGCCACCGCGCTTCGATCTGGATTTGGCCCGGTGTCGCGCCCGTTGACCTCCAGATCCACCGGGTAGGCCACCCAGCTGCAGGCCCAGCTCGTCTCACCCGGCCTACCCTCTCATCTGACCGGCCTGCTTCTCCTCCAGCTGGGCCGAAGCTCATGGTGAGGCCACTCCCAGTGCCCCCTCCTGTACACGGTTGGGCTAGCAGATTTGGCCCATATTGTTTTTTTTTTCGTTCTTCGTTTTTCCTAATAAACCAGTGCACTGCATATTTACAGATTGGACCTTATACTTCATGCATATAATAACTCTCAAATCATGTATCATATGTAAAAACTTTATATATGAAACTTGTTTAGAATTTTGTCTAGATTCATAATATCCAACTTTCATCTATGTTTAAAATGCTTAAGATGTTGTTTGTTTAAACTTGCTTAATTAACTTGCTAAAATGATTTATTTCATAACTAAATAACTGTAACTCGGAATTTAATAAACTTTATATGTAAGTGGGGTAGAAAAATGCCTAGTTTAACATGGTGTACTCACTCTGCATGTTTAATAACTATAAAATATGGTTTAGGGCAGAACAGTACCAAACCTAATATATGCACATGAGGAGTTTTCGGAATTGTTGTTCGTTGCTTCCGGCCTCATTTAAACTTGACTAGATAGGTAGTTTTACTTTGCTTCACCCTCTTGCCATGTTTAACATCATTTAATATTGTTGGGTACATAACCGAGAGAGAACTAAATAAGTCATGTGGTGTTTCATCAATATGCAACTCCGTTGCATTATGAGCTCCACTTAATTTGTAGGATTGTTTGTGCACTTTGCCATGCCATGCTTCTTTAAACCGGACATGCATCATACTTGTTGTGCATCATGCCATGTTGTTGTAGTGGTTGTTGACTATGTTGTGTGCTTCTTTCTGGTGTTGCTTCTTCGGGTTGGTTCCGATAACGTTGCGTTTGTGAGGATTCGTTCGACTACGTCTGTTTGTCTTCTTCATGGACTCGTTCTTCTTCCTTGCGGGATTTCAGGCAAGATGACCATACCCTCGAAATCACTTCTATCTTTGCTTGCTAGTTGCTCGCTCTTTTGCTATGCCTATGCTGCGATACCTACCACTTGCTTATCATGCTTCCCATATTGATAAGCCAAGCCTCTAACCCACCATGTCCTAGCAAACCGTTGTTTGGCTATGTTACTGCTTTGCTCAGCCCCTCTTATAGCGTTGTTAGTTGCAGGTGAAGATTGGAGTTTGTTCCATGTTGGAACATGGTTATTGTTGGGATATCACAATATCTCTTATTTAATTAATGCATCTATATACTTGGTAAAGGGTGGAAGGCTCGGCCTTATGCCTGGTGTTTTGTTCCACTCTTGCCGCCCTAGTTTCCGTCATATCGGTGTTATGTTCCTGGATTTTGCGTTCCTTACGCGGTTGGGTTATATAATGGGAACCCCTTGACAGTTCGCTTTGAATAAAACTCCTCCAGCAAGGCCCAACCTTGGTTTTACCATTCGCCACCTAGCCTTTTTCCCTTGGGAGTCGCACATCCCGAGGGTCATCTTTATTTTAAACCCCCCTGAGCCAGTGCTTGTCTAAGTGTTGGTCCAAACTAGAGCCCCTTGCAGCGCCACCTCGGGGAAACTCGAGGGCTGGTTTTAGTTGTATGGATTGCTTATCCGGTGTTGCCCTGAGAACGAGATATGTGCAGCTCCTATCGGGATGTCGGCGCATCGGGTGGTCTTGCTGGACTTGTTTTACCATTGTCGAGGATGTCTTGTAACCGGGATTCCGAGCCTGATCGGGTCTTCCCGCTAGAAGGAATATCCTTCGTTGACCGTGAGAGCTTGTGATGGGCTAAGTTGGGACACCCCTGCAGGGATTTGAACTTTCGAAAGCCGTGTCCGCGGTTATGGGCAGATGGGAATTTGTTAATATCCGGTTGTAGAAAACCTGAAGTTGACCTTAACTAAAATACATCAACCGTGTGTGTTACCGTGATGGTCTCTTTCCGGCGGAGTCCGGGAAGTGAACACGATGTTGGAGTTATGCTTGACGTAGGTTGTTCTAGGATCACTTCTTGATCATAGTTCTCTGTTCGTGCTTTGCCTTCTCTTCTCGCTCTCTTTTGCGAACAGGTTAGCCACCATATATGCTAGTCGCTTGCTGCAGCTCCACATATTACCTTTTACCAGTCCTATAAGCTTAAATAGTCTTGATCGCGAGGGTGTAAGATTGCTGAGTCCCCGTGACTCACAGATACTTCCAAAACCAGCTTGCAGGTGCCGTTGAACCGTGCAGGTGACGCAACCGAGCTCAAGGAGGAGCTCTATGAAGATCTTGTTCTTTGTGTTGTTTCGTTCTAGACGATCAGTAGTGGAGCCTAGTTGGGGTCGATCGGGGATCTGTGTAGCTTTTGGGGTAGTCTTCTTTTATTTTGGTTCCGTAGTCGAACCTTGATTGTATCTGTTTGATGTAATGCTTTATTCATGTAATTGTGTGAAGTGGCGATTGTAAACCAACTATGTATCTCTTTCCCTTATGTATTACATGGGTTGTGTGAAGATTACCTCACTTGCGACATTGCTTTCAATGCGGTTATACCTCTAAGTCGTGCTTCAACACATGGGAGATATAGCCGCATCGAGGGCGTTACAAGTTGGTAATCAGAGCCTTCCCCGACCTTAGGAGCCCCCTGCTTGATCGAATCGCTGGCGTTATTCAGTCTAGAAATGTTTTGAGTCATTTAGGAATTATATATATCGGAGGGTTAGGACTTCTTTTTACTCCTCAGTCCCGTCGTCGCTCTGGTGAGGCATCCTGACGTAGAGTTTTGACTCTTCTCTTCTCAAATTTCACTAAAAAAATTTAGGATCACGCGGGTATCTTGGAATCGTTCTGATGGTTTTATGAAGAGAACATTGTTCTTGGTGCCTCCTGACATTTAGGGGTTGTGGCAGTGTCCCGAGGAGTTGAGCTCTGAGGTGTTGTCGTCACAATTTTATCGTTGCAGTTCTGGAATACCTGAGTTTAGTTTCGCCGACATCGAAAATCTCTTTTATGCAGTTGTTGGTGAGATAACCTCGACGCCACCCAGTACTGGGGCGGGAGTTCGGGAGTATTTCCATAACTCGTATAACGGATGCTTTTCGAAGGTTGAGGTAAATGATTTACGAAGGTTTCTTGGTTTTGTGTTGAAGGATGGATACAGATGGATGTAGGATTTGTTAGTTTGGGTGAAATATTATGCTTCCCCTGTATCCCCAACACCTGATTGCATAACCAGAAAGTTTTGGGAGTTTATAAGTGGGAATTCAAGTAGCTCTTAGGATATCTTTCCGACAAATGTATGATATGAAATTGGGGTTCGACGTCTAGTGGTCTGCCTATCCACGGTTGGTTTTACAGTGGTCTCGTTGCGTCTTAAAGAGTCCTTGGCTATGCCGACTCTGGGATGCTTCGTATGTCATGTGCACTGCCTTGTACATGATGGTGTTGTACGATCGAGCCCGTGTAGGCCCCACCACGAAAACTTCGGACGAAATCTCCATCATATGTTTGTTCCGGCTTATTCTGCAAGCCAATCCTTTGTTTTGCTTTTGAGTTGTGGTATTCGAGTTGCTTCAACGTCAAGTGTTGATTCCATACCTTTTCTAAGAGGTGTTCTCATATTCCTATGTGAATACTAATCCTTCTTGAACATCGAGTTTGTCATGTCAATCCTTCTCAACCGGTGTGATTCTCGTCAAGTTGATCCTATCATTTGTCTCATTTGTAAGTGTTGGGGAACGTAGCAGAAATTCAAAATTTTCCTACGTAACACCAAGATCTATCTATGGAGAGACCAGCAACGAGTAGTAAGGAGAGTGCATCTACATACCCTTGTAGATCGCTAAGCGGAAGCGTTCAAGTGAACGGGGTTGATGGAGTCGTACTCGTCGTGATTCAGATCACCGATGATCCTAGTGCCGAACGGACGGCACCTCCGCGTTCAACACACGTACAGCTCGATGATGTCTCCCACGCCTTGATCTAGCAAGGAGAGAGGGAGAGGTTGAGGAAGACTCCATCCAGCAGCAGCACAACGGCGTGGTGGTGATGGAGGAGCGTGGCAATCCTGCAGGGCTTCGCCAAGCACCTACGGGAGAGGAGGAGGTGTCACGGGAGGGAGGGAGGCGCCAAGGGCTCACGTATGGATGCCCTCCCTCCCCTCCACTATATATAGGGGCAGGGGAGAGGGGGGAGGCGCAGCCTTGCCCCTTCCTCCAAGAAAGGGGTGCGGCCAAGAGGGGGGGAGGAGTCCATCCTCCCCAAGGCACCTCGGAGGTGCCTTCCCCCTTTAGGACTCTCCCCTTTTTCCTATATCTTGGCGCATGGGCCTCTAGGGGCTGGTGCCCTTGGCCCATGTAGGCCAAGGCGCACCCCCTACAGCCCATGTGGCCCCCCGGGGCAGGTGGCCCCACCCGGTGGGCCCCCGGGACCCTTCCGGTGGTCCCGGTACAATGCCGATGACCCCGAAACTTGTCCCGTTGGCCGAAACAGGACTTCCTATATATAAATCTTTACCTCCGGACCATTCCGGAACTCCTCGTGACGTCCGGGATCTCATCCGGGACTCCGAACAACATTCGGTAACCACATACAAGCTTCCTTTATAACCCTAGCGTCATCGAACCTTAAGTGTGTAGACCCTACGGGTTCGGGAGACATGCAGACATGACCGAGATGTTCTCCGGTCAATAACCAACAGCGGGATCTGGATACCCATGTTGGCTCCCACATGTTCCACGATGATCTCATCGGATGAACCACGATGTCAAGGACTCAATCAATCCCGTATACAATTCCCTTTGTCTAGCGGTATGGTACTTGCCCGAGATTCGATCGTCGGTATACCGATACCTTGTTCAATCTCGTTACCGGCAAGTCTCTTTACTCGTTCCGTAACACATCATCCCGTGATCAACCCCTTGGTCACATTGTGCACATTATGATGATGTCCTACCGAGTGGGCCCAGAGATACCTCTCCGTTTACACGGAGTGACAAAATCCCAATCTCGATTCGTGCCAACCCAACAGACACTTTCAGAGATACCCGTAGTGTACCTTTATAGCCACCCAGTTACGTTGTGACGTTTGGCACACCCAAAGCACTCCTACGGTATCCGGGAGTTGCACAATCTCATGGTCTAAGGAAATGATACTTGACATTAGAAAAGCTTTAGCATACGAACTACATGATCTTGTGCTAGGCTTAGGATTGGGTCTTGTCCATCACATCATTCTCCTAATGATGTGATCCCGTTATCAACGACATCCAATGTCCATGGTCAGGAAACCGTAACCATCTATTGATTAACGAGCTAGTCAACTAGAGGCTTACTAGGGACATGGTGTTGTCTATGTATCCACACATGTATCTGAGTTTCCTATCAATACAATTCTAGCATGGATAATAAACGATTATCATGAACAAGGAAATATAATAATAATCAATTTATTATTGCCTCTAGGGCATATTTCCAACAGTCTCCCACTTGCACTAGAGTCAATAATCTAGTTCACATCGATATGTGATTAACACTCAAGGTCACATCCCCATGTGACTAACACCCAAAGAGTTTACTAGAGTCAATAATCTAGTTCACATTTACCATGTGATTAACACTCGATGAGTTCTGGGTTTGATCATGTTATGCTTGTGAGAGAGGTTATAGTCAACGGGTCTGAACCTTTCAGATCCGTGTGTGCTTTACAAATCTCTATGTCATCTCCTAGATGCAGCTACCACGTTCTATTTGGAGCTATTCCAAATAACTGTTCTACTTGGAGCTATTCTAAATTGTTGCTCCATTATACGTATCCGGTATCTCTACTCAGAGCTATCCGGATAGGTGTTAAGCTTGCATCGACGTAACCCTTTACGACGAACTCTTTTACCACCTCCATAATTGAGAAAATTCCTTAGTCCACTAGTTACTAAGGATAACTTTGACCGCTGTCCTGTGATCCATTCTTGGATCACTCTTGTACCCCTTGACTGACTCATGGTAAAGCACACTTCAGGTGCGGTACACAGCATAGCATACTGTAGAGCCTATGTCTTAAGCATAGGGGACGACCTTCGTTCCTTTCTCTCTATTCTGCCATGGTCGAGCTTTAAGTCTTAACTTCATACCTTACAACTCAGGCAAGAACTCCTTCTTTGACTGATCCATCTTGAACACCTTCAAGATCACGTCAAGGCATGTGCTCATTTGAAAGTACTATTAAGCGTTTTGATCTATCCTTATAGATCTTGATGCTCAATGTTCAAGTAGCTTAATCCAGGTTTTCCATTGAAAACACTTTCCAAATAACCCTATATGCTTTCCAGAAATTCTACGTCATTTCTGATCATTAATATGTCAACAACATATACTCATCAGAAATTCTATAGTGCTCCCACTCACTTCTTTGGAAATACAAGTTTCTCATAAACTTTGTATACACCCAAAATCTTTGATCATCATCAAAGCATACATTCCAACTCCGAGATGCTCACTCCAGTCCTCAGAAGGATTGCTGGAGCTTTGCATACTTATTAGCATATTTCAGGATAGACAAAACCTTCCGGTTGTATCACATACAACCTTTCCTCAAGAATCGTCGAGGAAACAATGTTTTGACATCCTATCTGCAAGATTTCATAAATAATGCAGTAATTGCTAATATAATTCCAACAGACTCTTAGCATCGCTACGAGTGAGAAAGTCTCATCGTAGTCAACTCCTTGAACTTGTCGAAAACATCTTAACGACAAGTCGAGCTTTCTCAATGGTGACACTTACCATCATTGTCTGTCTTCCTTTCAAAATCCATATGTACCTAACAGCCTTACGACCATCAAGTAGTTCTTCCAAAGTCTACACTTTGTTTTCATACATGGATCCTCTCTCGGGTTTTATGGCCTTGAGCCATTTATCGGAATCCGGGCCCACCATCGCTTCTCCATAGCTCGTAGGTTCATTGTTGTCTAGCAACATGACTTCCAAGACAGGATTACGTACCACTCTGAAGTAGTACGCATCCTTGTCATCCCACGAGGTTTGGTAGTGACTCGATCCGAAGTTTCATGATCACTATCATAAGCTTCCACTTCAGTTGGTGTACGTGCCACAGGAACAACTTCCTGTGCCCTGCTACACACTTGTTGAAGTGACGGTTCAATAACCTCATCAAGTCTCCACCATCCTCCCACTCAACTTTTCGAGAGAAACCTTTCCTCGAAAAAGGACCCGATTCAAGAAACAATCCCTATTGCTTTCGGATCTGAATTAGGAGGTATACCCAACTGTTCTAGGTGTCCTATGAAGATGCATTTATCCGCTTTGGGTTCGAGCTTATCAGCCTGAAACCTTTCCACATAAGCATCGCAGCCCCAAACTTTCTAAGAAATGACAGCTTAGGTTTCTCTAAACCATAATTCATACGGTGTCATCTCAACGGAATTACGTGGTGCCCTATTTAAAGTGAATGTGGTTGTCTCTAATGCCTAACCCATAAACTATAGTGGTACTTCGATAAGAGACATCATGGTATGCATCATATCCAATAGGGTGCAGTTATGATGTTCGGACACACCATCACACTATGGTGTTCCAGGCTGTATTAGTTGTGAAACAATTTCCACAATGTCTTAATTCTGTGCCAAACTCGTAATTCAGATATTCATCTCTATGATCATATCATAGATCTTTTATCCTCTTGTCACGATGATCTTTCAACTTCACACTGAAATTACTTGAACCTTTCAATAATTCAGACTCGTGATTCATCAAGTAAATATACTCAACATCTACTCAAATCATCTGTGAAGTAAGAACATAACGATATCCACTACATGCCTCAGCACTCATTGGACTGCACACATCAAAATGTGTTACTTCCAACAAGTTGCTATCTTGTTCCATCTTACTGAAAACGAGGCTTTTCAGTCATCTTGCCCATGTGGTATGATTTGCATGTCCCAAGTGATTCAAAATCAAGTGAGTCAAAACGGTCCATTTGCATGGAGTTTCTTCATGCATATACACCAATAGACATGGTTCGCATGTCTCAAACTTTTCAAAAACGAGTGAGCCCAAAGATCCATCAATATGGAGCTTCTTCATGCGTTTTATACCGATATGACTTACGTGGCAGTGCCACAAGTAGGTGGTACTATCATTACTATCTTTTGGCATGAACATGTGTATCACTACGATCGAGATTTAATAAACCATTCATTTTAGGTGTAAGACCATTGAAGGTATTATTCAAATAAACAGAGTAACCATTATTCTCCTTAAATGAATAACCGTATTGCGATAGACGTAATCCAATCATGTCTATGCTCAACGCAAACACCAAATAACAATTATTTAGGTTTAACACCAATCTCTTTGGTAGAGGGAGCGTGCGATGCTTGATCATATCAAGCTTGGAAAAACTTCCAACACATATCGTCAGCTCACCTTTAGCTAGTCTCCGTTTATTCCGTAGCCTTTTGTTTCGAGTTACTAACACTTAGCAACCGAACCGGTATCTAATACCCTGGTGCTACTAGGAGTACTAGCAAAGTACACATTAACACAATGTATATCCAATATACTTCTATCGACCTTGCCAGCCTTCTTATCTACCAAGTATCTAGGGTAATTCTGCTCTAGTGGTTGTTCCCCTTATTATAGAAGCACTTAGTCTCGGGTTTGGGTTTTACCTTGGGTTTCTTCACTAGAGCAGCAGCTGATTTGCCGTTTCATGAAGTATCCCTTCTTGCCCTTGCCCTTCTTGAAACTAGTGGTTTCACCAACCATCAACAATTGATGCTCCTTCTTGATTTCTACTTTCGCGGTGTCAAACATCGCGAATACCTCAAGGATCATCATATCTATCCCTGATATGTTATAGTTCATCACGAAGCTCTAACAGCTTGGTGGCAATGACTTTGGAGAACCATCACTTTCTTATCTGGAAGATCAACTCCCACTCGATTCAAATGCTTGTTGTACTTAGACAATCTGAGCACAAGCTCAACAATTGAGCTTTTCTCCTTAGTTTGCAGGTTAAGAAAGTCATCGGAGGTCTTATACCTCTTGACATGGGCACGAGCCTGAAATCCCAATTTCAGCCCTCAAAACATCTCATATGTTTCGCGATGTTTCAAAAACGTCTTTGGTGCCTCAACTCTAAACCGTTTAACTGAACTATCACGTAGTTATCAAAACGTGTATGTCCGATGTTCGCAACATCCACAGACGACGTTTGGGGTTCAGCGCACTGAGCGGTGCATTAAGGACATAAGCCTTCTATGAAGCAATGAGGACAATCCTCAGTTTACGGACCTAGTCCGCATAATTGCTACTATCAACTTTCAACTAATTTTTCTCTAGGAACATATCTAAACAGTAGAACTATAGCGTGAGCTACGACATAATTTGCAAAAACCTTTTGACTATGTTCAGGATAATTAAGTTCATCTTATGAACTCCCACTCAGATAGACATCCCTCTAGTCATCTAAGTGATTACATGATCCGAGTCAAACTAGGCCGTGTCCGATCATCCGTGAGACGGACTAGTCATCATCGGTGAACATCTTCATGTTGATCGTATCTTCTATATGACTCATGTTCGACCTTTCGGTCTCCGTGTTCCGAGGCCATGTCTGTACATGCTAGGCTCGTCAAGTTAACCCTAAGTGTTTCGCGTGTGTTCCGAGGCCATGTCTGTACATGCTAGGCTCGTCAACACCCGTTGTATTTGAACGCCTGAATAAAACACCCGATCATCACGTGATGTTTTGAAACAGCGAACTGTCGCAACGGTGCACAGTTAGGGGAGAACACTTCTTGAAATTTTTGTAAGGGATCATCTTATTTACTACCGTCGTTCTAAGCAAATAAGATGTATAAACATGATAAACATCACATGCAATCAAATAGTGACATGATATGGCCATCATCACTTTGCTCCTTTTGATCTCCATCTTCGGGGCTCCATGATCATCATCGTCACCGGCATGACACCATGATCTCCATCATCATGATCTCCATCATCGTGTCTTCATGAAGTTGCCTCGCCAACTATTACTTCTACTACTATGGCTAACGGTTAGCAATAAAGTAAAGTAATTACATGACGTTTAAGTTGACACGCAGGTCACAAATAAATAAAGACAACTCCTATGGCTCCTGCCGGTTGTCATACTCATCGACATGCAAGTCGTGATTCCTATTACAAGAACATGATCAATCTCATACATCACATATCACATCCTTTTTGGCCATATCACATCACATAGCATACCCTGCAAAAACAAGTTAGACGTCCTCTAATTGTTGTTTGCATGTTTTACGTGGCTGCTATGGGTTTCTAGCAAGAACGTTTCTTACCTACGCATGAACCACAACGTGATATGCCAATTGCTATTTACCCTTCATAAGGACCCTTTTCATCGACTCCGATCCGACTAAAGTGGGAGAGACAGACACCCGCCAGCCACCTTATGCAACTAGTGCATGTTTGTCGGTGGAACCGGTCTCACGTAAGCGTACGTGTAAGGTTGGTCCGGGCCGCTTCATCCCACGATGCCGCCGAATCAAGATAAGACTAGTAACGGCAAGCATATTGAACAATATCGACGCCCACAACTACTTTGTGTTCTACTCGTGCAAAGAATCTACGCAATAGACCTAGCTCATGATGCCACTGTTGGGGAACGTAGCAGAAATTCAAAATTTTCCTACGTAACACCAAGATCTATCTATGGAGAGACCAGCAACGAGTAGTAAGGAGAGTGCATCTACATACCCTTGTAGATCGCTAAGCGGAAGCGTTCAAGTGAACGGGGTTGATGGAGTCGTACTCGTCGTGATTCAGATCACCGATGATCCTAGTGCCGAACAGACGGCACCTCCGCATTCAACACACGTACAGCTCGATGATGTCTCCCACGCCTTGATCCAGCAAGGAGAGAGGGAGAGGTTGAGGAAGACTCCATCTAGCAGCAGCACAACGGCGTGGTGGTGATGGAGGAGTGTGGCAATCCTGCAGGGCTTCGCCAAGCACCTACGGGAGAGGAGGAGGTGTCACGGGAGGGAGGGAGGCGCCAAGGGCTCAGGTATGGATGCCCTCCCTCCCCTCCACTATATATAGGGGCAGGGGAGAGGGGGGAGGCGCAGCCTTGCCCCTTCCTCCAAGAAAGGGGTGCGGCCAAGAGGGGGGGAGGAGTCCATCCTCCCCAAGGCACCTCGGAGGTGCCTTCCCCCTTTAGGACTCTCCCCTTTTTCCTATATCTTGGCGCATGGGCCTCTAGGGGCTGGTGCCCTTGGCCCATGTAGGCCAAGGCGCACCCCCTACAGCCCATGTGGCCCCCCGGGGCAGGTGGCCCCACCCGGTGGGCCCCCGGGACCCTTCCGGTGGTCCCGGTACAATACCGATGACCCCGAAACTTGTCCCGTTGGCCGAAACAGGACTTCCTATATATAAATCTTTACCTCCGGACCATTCCAGAACTCCTCGTGACGTACGGGATCTCATCCGGGACTCCGAACAACATTCGGTAACCACATACAAGCTTCCTTTATAACCCTAGCGTCATCGAACCTTAAGTGTGTAGACCCTACGGGTTCGGGAGACATGCAGACATGACCGAGATGTTCTCCGGTCAATAACCAACAGCGGGATCTGGATACCCATGTTGGCTCCCACATGTTCCACGATGATCTCATCGGATGAACCACGATGTCAAGGACTCAATCAATCCCGTATACAATTCCCTTTGTCTAGCGGTATGGTACTTGCCCGAGATTCGATCGTCGGTATACCGATACCTTGTTCAATCTCGTTACCGGCAAGTCTCTTTACTCGTTCCGTAACACATCATCTCGTGATCAACCCCTTGGTCACATTGTGCACATTATGATGATGTCCTACCGAGTGGGCCCAGAGATACCTCTCCGTTTACACGGAGTGACAAAATCCCAATCTCGATTCGTGCCAACCCAACAGACACTTTCAGAGATACCCGTAGTGTACCTTTATAGCCACCCAGTTACGTTGTGACGTTTGGCACACCCAAAGCACTCCTACGGTATCCGGGAGTTGCACAATCTCATGGTCTAAGGAAATGATACTTGACATTAGAAAAGCTTTAGCATACGAACTACATGATCTTGTGCTAGGCTTAGGATTTGGTCTTGTCCATCACATCATTCTCCTAATGATGTGATCCCGTTATCAACGACATCCAATGTCCATTGTCAGGAAACCGTAACCATCTATTGATTAACGAGCTAGTCAACTAGAGGCTTACTAGGGACATGGTGTTGTCTATGTATCCACACATGTATCTGAGTTTCCTATCAATACAATTCTAGCATGGATAATAAACGATTATCATGAACAAGGAAATATAATAATAATCAATTTATTATTGCCTCTAGGGCATATTTCCAAATCTTACCGGTGCATCGTTTATGTGATCTCTAATTAGCTTGTGTTCTCTTCATTCTCTGGTATGTAAATTATGTTAAGTATCTTCTTTCATTTTCCAATTCTTCCCGGTGTTTCTTTATATTTTCTTCGTTCATTTCCAATTCTTACGGTGGTTCTTCCAAGATTTTTATTCCTTCGTTTATCATATCAATTTATTCGTTGTTTCTACCCGACCGGTGATTTATTGAAGACCTTTCCAAGTTTGTGTTATATCTCTCTTAATGTTTTCTATGAGAATAAGTAGTGTGCCAAATCCATTGTTTGTCATCAATTTAATTGGTGAAGGATATGCATAATGTGATTCTTATTCTTGTTTCATCGAGTGAATTCAATTCCTTATTCCGGAGGCTCATCAAATTCTCGGTTTCATTTGTTTCATCTTTATTTTCCGAAGTTCCAAGATTTTCCGCATTATATCATCATGAAGATTCATCTAAATCATCGCAAGATTCACCTTGTGTTGTCAACTTATCTTGCCTTCCGTTTGATCATTCTTTTGTTTATCGGAGTTCTTCATGAAGGTTCTACATGGTGGTTCTTCAAGGATTTAATTCCTTCTCGAAGTGTTCATCAAGATTTCCCTTCGTTATTTCATTTTTTTGAGGTGGTGTTATGTCATTTTTTATATTTTCCCTTCATGTTTCATGGATCACAAGTTTTTCAAGAGTGATATATTTAAATCCATCATTTTCTCTTCGCTCTAGTCATCTTTTCAACCCATCAATTTCTTCGAGCATGAGCTCTTCTCAATCCATCACTCTCTTCGTTGGAGTTATCTTGGGTTATATTTCACCTAAAGTCTTCCCTAAGGATTGTTACTATTACGGTGCTTATATATGACCCAAGTTCTTCTTTTATCCTTCCGGTGAATAAGTGTCTCGTCTCCTTGTTTTAGCAATCCAATTAAATCTTTTCCGTGAGTGGCAAGTTGTCACCTCATAAGTTTGAGATGTCTTCTATAAGTCCATATCAAGCTTATCCTTTTCGTTGTTGGTTTTCCAACAATTCCTTTCGAACCTTCTCCTATACATGCTTTTCCAAGAACATTTGAGGTAGAAGATGTGGTCTCTCCTTCGTTCTTTTAATTCCATTCTTTAATTTGTTCCGGAGGCATTGTGATGTTGCTCTCTTCGACCCATCATCTTGTTTTGTCAAGATCATGTTCCTTTCCGTGCTTATCCGTTAACTGGAGTGTGGTGTTCTCCTTTCAAGTTCTTTTCATCTTAGCAAGTTTCATATCACTTTTCAACCGGAGTGCCGTCTGAAATCGTTCTTACCCTTTGTGCCATTCTTTCAATAGTTCCGGAGGCAGTGTGTTGTTGATTTCATCAAGTATCCTCTCATCTTGTCAAGTTCTTGTTAATTCTTTCCATTTACAGTCGAAGTGTTGTCCAAATTATATAAGTCTTATTCCTTCTCTATCTTGTTTTAACCGGAGTGTTGTGTCTATCATTCCTCTTCTAACCGGAGTCTCATCCAAGTGCTTTCTTATTGCAAAGCTCATATTCTTTACCTTCCATTTCCAACCGGAGTGTTGTCGTAATTGATCATTATCGTTCCTTGTGCATCTCGTCCTACCAGAGTGTTTGCATGTACTTCTTGTCCATTGCAATCCTTGTCTTTTGTCTTTCAACCTACAAGGTTCTCGTAATGTTCCTTGTTATTTTTTTTCTAACGGAGTGTTTTCAACTTCGATCATCTCCCTTGTTTTTCTTTTCGCAAAATGGTTTAACCTCTCAAGGTTCCTTGGTTCCACTTGTTTGTCAAAGAAGCAACTTAGTTTTACCTCTTCTCTTTCTCTTCCGTTTTCCCTCCGGTGCCATTCTAGATCTCGGGACGAGATCCTCTCGTAGTGGTGGAGTGTTGTGACGCCCCGAGACCGTTGCGCCAGGTATCTTCCAGTTATTCGCCGGTGTTGCCATGTCATTTGCTTGCATGTTGCTTTTCTTCATGTCATTATGTGCATTGCATCATCATGTTTTCGAAACTTGCATCCGTCCGGGTTTCCCCAATTCCGTCCTTTGTCCGTTCTGAGCCCAACCACACTTGCACGCGCCCGCAGCATGTACGAAATATTATTTTATAAGTGGTTGTAAAATGTTCTCAGAATGGAATGAAAGTTGGCATGCAGTGTTTTTATGTTGTAGGTAGGCCGCCTGCCAAGTTTCATCGCGTTCGGAGTCCGTTTGACGCCCCAACGGATAACTATAGCGGCATTTTAGCCGGTCTAACGTCGGACGTTTTCGGTCTCCAGAAATAGTCGCCGGGCCTCTCTCTCTTCTCTTCTCTCAGCTCGAGCCCTTCTGCACAGCCCACAAGTTCCAACCTAACCTCTCTCGTCAGCCCGCGGCCTCCTCGCGCGTGCGTCCGAAAATTGTCCCGGACCCGACCCGGACAGTCGTTACCGTTATGTCCGGATCATCCCCAAACATCTGCAAAATATCACCATTTCCTTATTTGGGCTACCTAAGCTATTTTTTCCCGTCCGTCCGATTATGATCGGAGGGACCTTATACCCCCCTAAACCCATCCAGCTTGCTATATATAGTGGCAACCCTAGACTAATCCCTAGATTTTAGCCCGTTTGTCCCATCAGTCATCCGTGCCGCCACCTCATGCCCTCCTCCTTCTTGCATTCTGTGCCAAACAAACCAGATCCACTTTCTCCTCCCCTCGATCCCACCAAGTTGCTGCCGAGGCCCCAAGCAGGAGCGCTCGACCCCGTCTCCCTGCGCTGTTGTTCGCCACGCCGGCGACCTTGCCCGGTGCTCAAGCACCACCGCGCCGCCCTTTTCCCCTTCCCTTCTTTCTCCTGCCTTCTTCTCGTTCTCCTCTGCTTCCCTCTCCCCGTAACTCTCTCTCTCCCTCGCCTTGGACAGGGGAACCGAAGGAAGCCGCCTCATCGCCTGGATCCGTTGCTTCGTCTGGCCTCCCTCGCCTCTCCCGCGTCACCGGTGGTCGCCTCCGCCCGCTGCCATCTTCTTCCCGAAGCGTCGTCCCCGGCCTCCTCGTCAGACCGGCTTCCCCGTCAAGTCCCTCGCGCGCGAGCTCGACTCCGAGCGCTCCTGAGCTACTCTTCCCCCTGCAGGACCTCCTCCTCGCCTAGCCACTCCGGTGACTGCAAGTCGACCTTCGCACCCTGCCATCCCCTTCTTCCTCTCGTTCTCTCCCTCGCCTCACCTCTCTCCCTCTTTGTCTTCAGGGACACGAACCAGCAAGCCGCCAGGGGAACCCAAAGCATGGACCTCCGATGCCGACGCACCGAGCACGCCGCCGTCCGCCAAGCCTCTGCGCCGCCCTTGCCGTGTCCTTCGTCGTCGGCCCCTGCTCACTCTGCTCGAAAGCAGAGGAGCTTCGCTCGTCCCGCTCGAGCGCCTTGACCCTGCCTCGCTCCTGTTGACCCACGCAGTGCCACTCGACCACGCGCCTGGTCTGCCACCGCGCTTCGATCTGGATATGGCCCGGCGTCGTGCCCGTTGACCTCCAGATCCACCGGGTGGGCCACCCAGCTGCAGGCCCAGCTCGTCTCACCCTGCCTACCCTCTCATCTGACCGGCCTGCTTCTCCTCCAGCTCGGCCGAAGCCCATGGTGAGGCCACTCCCAGTGCCCCATCCTGTACACGGTTGGGCTAGCAGATTCGGCCCATATTGTTTTTTTTTCGTTCTGCGTTTTTCCTAATAAACCAGTGCACTGCATATTTACATATTGGACCTTATACTTCATGCATATAATAACTCTCAAACCATGTATCATATGTAAAAACTTTATATATGAAACTTGTTTAGAATTTTGTCTAGATTCATAATATCCAACTTTCATCTATGTTTAAAATGCTTAAGATGTTGTTTGTTTAAACTTGCTTAATTAACTTGCTAAAATGATTTATTTCATAACTAAATAACCGTAACTCGGAATTTAATAAACTTTATATGTAAGTGGGGTAGAAAAATGCCTAGTTTAACATGGTGTACTCACTCTGCATGTTTAATAACTATAAAATATGGTTTAGGGCAGAACAGTACCAAACCTAATATATGCACATGAGGAGTTTTGGAAAGTGTTGTTCGTTGCTTCCAGCCTCATTTAAACTTGACTAGATAGGTAGTTTTACTTTGCTTCACCCTCTTGCCATGTTTAACATCATTTAATATTGTTGGGTACATAACCGAGAGAGAACTAAATAAGTCATGTGGTGTTTCATCAATATGCAACTCTGTTGCATAATGAGCTTCACTTAATTTGTAGGATTGTTTGTGCACTTTGCCATGCCATGCTTATTTAAACCGGACATGCATCATACTTGTTGTGCATCATGCCATGTTGTTGTAGTGGTTGTTGACTATGTTGTGTGCTTCTTTCTGGTGTTGCTTCTTCGGATTGGTTCCAATAACATTGCGTTTGTGAGGATTCGTTCGACTACGTCCGTTTGTCTTCTTCGTGGACTCATTCTTCTTCCTTGCGGGATCTCAGGCAAGATGACCATACCCTCGAAATCTCTTCTATCTTTGCTTGCTAGTTGCTCGCTCTTTTTCTATGCCTATGCCGCGATACCTACCACTTGCTTATCATGCCCCCATATTGTTGAACCAAGCCCCTAACCCACCTTGTCCTAGCAAACCATTGTTTGGCTATGTTACCGCTTTGCTCAGCCCCTCTTATAGCGTTGTTAGTTGCAGGTGAAGATTGAAGTTTGTTCCATGTTGGAACATGGATATTTGTTGGGATATCACAATATCTCTTATTTAATTAATGCATCTATATACTTGGTAAAGGGTGGAAGGCTCGGCCTTATGCCTGGTGTTTTGTTCCACTCTTGCCGCCCTAGTTTCCGTCATATCGGTGTTATGTTCCCTGATTTTGCGTTCCTTACGCGGTTGGGTTATAATGGGAACCCCTTGATAGTTCGCTTTGAATAAAACTCCTCCAGCAGGGCCCAACCTTGGTTTTACCATTCACCACCTAGCCTTTTTCCCTTGGGAGTCGCGCATCCCGAGGGTCATCTTTATTTTAACCCCCCCCCCCGGGCCAGTGCTTGTCTAAGTGTTGGTCCAAACTAGAGCCACTTGCGGCACCACCTCGGGGAAACTTGAGGGCTGGTTTTAGTTGTACATAGTGTTCATCCGGTTTTGCCCTGAGAACGAGATATGTGCAGCTCCTATCAGGATGTCAGCACATCGGGCGGTCTTGCTGGACTTGTTTTACCATTGTCGAGGATGTCTTGTAACCGGGATTCCGAGTCTGATCGGGTCTTCCCGCTAGAAGGAATATCCTTCGTTGACCGTGAGAGCTTGTGATGGGCTAAGTTGGGACACCCCTGCAGGGTTTTGAACTTTCGAAAGCCGTGCCCGCGGTTATGGGCAGATGGGAATTTGTTAATGTCCGGTTGTAGAAAACCTGAAGTTGATCTTAATTAATATACATCAACCGCGTGTGTAACCGTGATGGTCTCTTTCCGGCGGAGTCCGGGAAGTGAACACGGTGTTGGAGTTATGCTTGACGTAGGTTGTTCTAGGATCACTTCTTGATCATAGTTTCTCAACCGTGCTTTGCCTTCTCTTCTCGCTCTCATTTGCGTATGTTAGCCACCATATATGCTAGTGGCTTGCTGCAGCTCCACCTCATACCTTTTACCCATCCCATAAGCTTAAATAGTCTTGATCGCAACGGTGCGAGATTGCTGAGTCCCCGTGACTCACAGATACTTCCAAAACCAGCTTGCAGGTGCCGTTGAACCATGTAGGTGATGCAACCGAGCTCAAGGAGGAGCTCTATGAAGATCTTGTCCTTTGTGTTGTTTCGTTCTAGTCGATCAGTAGTGGAGCCCAGTTGGGGTCGATCGGAGATCTGTGTAGCTTTTGGGGTTGTCTTCTTTTATTTTGGTTCCATAGTCGGACCTTGATTGTATCTGTTTGATGTAGTGCTTTATTCATGTAATTGTGTGAAGTGGCGATTGTAAGCCAACTATGTATCTCTTTCCCTTATGTATTACATGGGTTGTGTGAACATTACCTCACTTGAGACATTGCTTTCAATGCGGTTATGCCTGTAAGTCGTGCTTCAACACATGGGAGATATAGCCGCATCGAGGGCGTTACACTCGGTCATGTCTACATTATTCTCGAACCCGTAGGGTCCGCACGCTTAAGGTTTCGATGACAGTTATATTATGAGTTTATTAGTTTTGATGTACCGAAGTTAGTTCGGAGTCCCGGATATGATCATGGACATAACGAGGAGTCTCGAAATGGTCGAGACATAAAGATTGATATATTAGACGACTATATTCGGACACTGGAAGTGTTCCGGGGAAGTTTCGGATAAAATCGGAGTACCGGGGTGTTACCGGGCCTCATGGGCCTAAAGTGGAGAAGAGGAGGGGCGGCCAGGGCAGGCCGCGCCCCCCCTCCCCCTCTAGTCCGAATTGGACAAGGAGGGAGGGGCGCCCCCCCCCCCCCCCCCCTTGCTCCTTTATATACGGGGGCAGGGGGCACCTCTAGACACAACAATTGATCCTTGAGATTTCTTAGCCGTGTTCGGTGCCCCCCTCCACCATAATCCTTGATAATATTGTAGCGGTGCTTAGGCGAAGCCCTGCGACGGTAGAACATCAAGATCGTCACCACGCCGTCGTGCTGATGGAACTCTTCCCCGACACTTTGCTGGATCGGAGTCCGGGGATCATCATCGAGATGAACGTGTGCTAGAACTCGGAGGTGCCGTAGTTTCGGTGCTTAATCGGTCGGGCCGTGAAGACGTACGACTACATCAAGCACGTTGTTATAACGCTTCCGCTTTCGGTCTACGAGGGTACATGGACAACACTCTCCTGTCTCATTGCTATGCATCACCATGATCTTGCGTGTGCGTAGGAAAATTTTGAAATTACTACGTTCCCCAACAGTGGTATCAGAGCCTAGGTTTTATGTGTTGATGTTATATGCACGAGTAGAACACAAGTGAGTTGTGGGCGATATAAGTCATATTGCTTACCAGCATGTCATACTTTGGTTCAGCGGTATTGTTGGATGAAGCGGCCCAGACCGACATTACGCGTACGCTTACGCGAGACTGGTTCTACCGACGTGCTTTGCACATAGGTGGCTGGCGGGTGTCAGTTTCTCCAACTTTAGTTGAACCAAGTGTGGCTACGCCTGGTCCTTGCGAAGGTTAAAACAACACCAACTTGACAAACTATCGTTGTGGTTTTGATGCGTAGGTAAGATTGGTTCTTGCTTAAGCCCGTAGCAGCCACGTAAAACTTGCAACAAACAAAGTAGAGGACGTCTAACTTGTTTTTGCAGGGCATGTTGTGATGTGATATGGTCAAGACATGATGCTAAATTTTATTGTATGAGATGATCATGTTTTGTAACCGAGTTATCGGCAACTGGCAGGAGCCATATGGTTGTTGCTTTATTGTATGCAATGCAATCGCGCTGTAATGCTCTACTTTATCACTAAGCGGTAGCGATAGTCGTGGAAGCATAAGATTGGCGAGACGACAATGATGCAACGATGGAGATCAAGGTGTCGCGCCGGTGACGATGGTGATCATGACGGTACTTCGGAGATGGAGATCACAAGTACAAGATGATGATGGCCATATCATATCACTTATATTGATTGCATGTGATGTTTATCTTTTATGCATCTTATCTTGCTTTGTTTGATGGTAGCATTATAAGATGATCTCTCACTAAATTTCAAGATAAAAAGTGTTCTCCCTGAGTATGCACCGTTGCCAAAGTTCGTCGTGCCCATACACCACGTGATGATCGGGTGTGATAAGCTCTACGTCCATCTACAACGGGTGCAAGCCAGTTTTTGCACACGCAGAATACTCAGGTTAAACTTGACGAGCCTAGCATATGCAGATATGGCCTCGGAACACTGAGACCGAAAGGTCGAGCATGAATCATATAGTAGATATGATCAACATAGCAATGTTCACCATTGAAAACTACTCCATTTCACGTGATGATCGGTTATGGTTTAGTTGATTTGGATCACGTAATCACTTAGAAGATTAGAGGGGTGTCTTTCTAAGTGGGAGTTCTTAAGTAATATGATTAATTGAACTTAAATTTATCATGAACTTAGTACCTGATAGTATCTTGCTTGTTTATGTTTGATTGTAGGTAGATGGCCCGTGTTGTTGTTCCGTTGAATTTTAATGCGTTCCTTGAGAAAGCAAAGTTGAAAGATGATGGTAGCAATTACACGGACTGGGTCCGTAACTTGAGGATTATCCTCATTGCTACACAGAAAAATTACATCCTGGAAGCACCGCTGGGTGCCAGACCTGCTGCTGGAGCAACACCAGATGTTATGAACGTCTGGCAGAGCAAAGCTGATGACTACTCGATAGTTCAGTGTGCCATGCTTTACGGCTTAGAATCGGGACTTCAACGACGTTTTGAACGTCATGGAGCATATGAGATATTCCAGGAGTTGAAGTTAATATTTCAAGCAAATGCCCGGATTGAGAGATATGAAGTCTCCAATAAGTTCTATAGCTGCAAGATGGAGGAGAACAGTTATGTCAGTGAGCATATACTCAAAATGTATGGGTATAATAATCACTTGATTCAATTGGGAGTTAATCTTCCAGATGATTGCGTCATTGACAGAATTCTCCAATCACTGCCACCTATCTACAAGAGCTTCGTGATGAACTATAATATGCAAGGGATGAATAAGACTATTCCCGAGCTCTTCGCAATGCTAAAAGCTGCGGAGGTAGAAATCAAGAAGGAGCATCAAGTGTTGATGGTCAACAAGACCACTGGTTTCAAGAAAAAGGGCAAAGGGAAGAAGAAGGGGAACTTCAAGAAGAACATCAAGCAAGTTGCTGCTCAAGAGAAGAAACCCAAATCTGGACCTAAGCCTGAAACTGAGTGCTTCTACTGCAAGCAGACTGGTCACTGGAAGCGGAATTGCCCGAAGTATTTGGCGGATAAGAAGGATGGCAAGGTGAACAAAGGTATATGTGATATACATGTTATTGATGTGTACCTTACTAGAGCTCGCAGTAGCACCTGGGTATTTGATATTGGTTCTGTTGCTAATATTTGCAACTCGAAACAGGGACTACGTATTAAGCGAACACTGGCAAAGGACGAGGTGACGATGCGCATGGGAAATGGTTCCAAAGTCGATGTGATCGCGGTCGGCACGCTACCTCTACATCTACCATCGAGATTAGTATTAGACCTAAATAATTGTTATTTGGTGCCAGCGTTGAGCATGAACATTATATCTGGATCTTGTTTAATGCGAGACGGTTATTCATTTAAATCAGAGAATAATGGTTGTTCTATTTATATGAGTAATATCTTTTATGGTCATGCACCCTTGAAGAATGGTCTATTTTTGATGAATCTCGATAGTAGTGATACACATATTCATAATGTTGAAACCAAAAGATGTAGAGTTGATAATGATAGTGCAACTTATTTGTGGCACTGCCGTTTAGGTCATATCGGTATAAAACGCATGAAGAAACTCCATACTGATGGACTTTTGGAATCACTTGATTATGATTCACTTGGTACTTGCGAACCGTGCCTCATGGGCAAGATGACTAAAACACCATTCTCCGGTACTATGGAGAGAGCAACAGATTTGTTGGAAATCATACATACAGATGTATGTGGTCCAATGAATGTTGAAGCTCGTGGCGGATATCATTATTTTCTCACCTTCACAGATGATTTAAGCAGATATGGGTATATCTACTTAATGAAACATAAGTCTGAAACATTTGAAAAGTTCAAAGAATTTCAGAGTGAAGTTGAAAATCATCGTAACAAGAAAATAAAGTTTCTATGATCTGATCGTGGAGGAGAATATTTGAGTTACGAGTTTGGTCTACATTTGAAACAATCCGGAATAGTTTCGCAACTCACGCCACCCGGAACACCGCAGCGTAATGGTGTGTCCAAACGTCGTAATTGTACTTTACTTGATATGGTGCGATCTATGATGTCTCTTACAGATTTACCGCTATCGTTTTGGGGTTATGCTTTAGAGACGGCCGCATTCACGTTAAATAGGGCACCATCAAAATCCGTTGAGACGACGCCTTATGAACTCTAGTTTGGCAAGAAACCAAAGTTGTCGTTTCTGAAAGTTTGGGGCTGCGATGCTTATGTGAAAAAACTTCAACCTGATAAGCTCGAACCCAAATCGGAGAAATGTGTCTTCATAGGATACCGAAAGGAGACTGTTGGGTACACCTTCTATCACAGACCCGAAGGCAAGACATTTGTCGCTAAGAATGGGTCCTTTCTAGAGAAGGAGTTTCTCTCTAAAGAAGTGAGTGGGAGGAAAGTAGAACTTGATGAGGTAACTGTACTTGCTCCCTTATTGGATAGTAGTACATCGCAGAAACCAGTTTCTATGACACCTACACCAATTAGTGAGGAAGCTAATGATAATGATCATGAAACTTCAGAACAAGTTACTACCGAACCTCATAGATCAACCAGAGTAAGATCCGCACCAGAGTGGTACGGTAATCCTGTTCTGGAAGTCATGCTACTAGATCATGATGAACCTACGAACTATGAAGAAGCGATGGTGAGCCCAGATTCCGCAAAATGGCTTGAAGCCATGAAATCTGAGATGGGATCCATGTATGAGAACAAAGTATGGACTTTGGTTGACTTGCCCAATGATCAGCAAGCAATTGAGAATAAATGGATCTTCAAGAAGAAGACTGACGCTGACGGTAATATTACTGTCTACAAAGCTCGACTTGTCACAAAAGGTTTTCGACAAGTTCAAGGGATTGACTACGATGAGACCTTCTCACCCATAGAGATGCTTAAGTCTGTCCGAATCATGTTAGCAATTGCCGCATTTTATGATTATGAAATTTGGCAGATGGATGTTAAAACTGCATTCCTGAATGTATTTCTGGAAGAAGAGTTGTATATGATGCAGCCGGAAGGTTTTGTCAATCCAAAGGGAGCTGACAAAGTGTGCAAGCTCCAGCGATCCATTTATGGACTGGTGCAAGCCTCTCGGAGTTGGAATAAACGCTTTGATAGTGTGATCAAAGCATTTGGTTTTGTACAGACTTTTGGAGAAGCCTGTATTTACAAGAAAGTGAGTGGGAGTTCTGTAGCATTTCTGATATTATATGTAGATGACATATTACTAATTGGAAATGATATAGAATTTCTGGATAGCATAAAGGGATACTTGAATAAGAGTTTTTCAATGAAAGACCTCGGTGAAGCTGCTTACATATTGGGCATTAAGATCTATCGAGATAGATCAAGATGCTTAATTGGACTTTCACAAAGCACATACCTTGACAAAGTTTTGAAGAAGTTCAAAATGGATCAAGCAAAGAAAGGATTCTTGCCTGTGTTACAAGGTGTGAAATTGAGTAAGACTCAATGCCCGACCAATGGAGAAGATAGAGAAAAAATTAAAGATGTTCCATATGCTTCAGCCATAGGCTCTATCATGTATGCAATGTTGTGTACCAGACCTGATGTGTGTCTTGCTATAAGTCTAGCAGGGAGGTACCAAAGTAATCCAGGAGTGGATCACTGGACAGCGATCAAGAACATCCTGAAATACCTGAAAAGGACTAAGGATATGTTTCTCATATATGGAGGTGACAAAGAGCTCATCGTAAATGGTTACGTTGATGCAAGCTTTGACACTGATCTGGACGATTCTAAATCGCAAACCGGATACGTGTTTACATTAAACGGTGGAGCTGTCAGTTGGTGCAGTTCTAAACAAAGTGTTGTGGCGGGATCTACATGTGAAGCGGAGTACATAGCTGCTTCGGAAGCAGCAAACAAAGGAGTCTGGATGAAGGAGTTCATATCCGATCTAGGTGTCATACCTAGTGCATCGAGTCCAATGAAAATCTTTTGTGACAATACTGGTGCAATTGCCTTGGCAAAGAAATCCAGATTTCACAAGAGAACCAAGCACATCAAGAGACGCTTCAATTCCATCCGGGATCTAGTCCAGGTGGGAGACATAGAGATTTGCAAGATACATACGGATCTGAATGTTGCAGACCCATTGACTAAGCCTCTTCCACGAGCAAAACATGATCAGCACCAAAGCTCCATGGGTGTTAGAATCATTACTGTGTAATCTAGATTATTGACTCTAGTGCAAGTGGGAGACTAAAGGAAATATGCCCTAGAGGAAATAATAATGTTATTATTTTATTTCCTTATATCATGATAAATGTTTATTATTCATGCTAGAATTGTATTATCCGAAAACATAATACTTGTGTGAATACATAGATGAACTAAACGTCACTAGTATGCCTCTACTTGACTAGCTCATTAATCAAAGATGGTTATGTTTCCTAACCATAGACATGTGTTGTCATTTGATTAACGGGATCACATTATTAGGAGAATGATGTGATTGACATGACCCATTCCATTAGCTTAGCACCCGATCGTTTAGTATGTTGCTATTGCTTTCTTCATAACTTATACATGTTCCTATGACTATGAGATTATGCAACTCCCATTTGTCGGAGGAACACTTTGTGTGCTACCAAACGTCACAACGTAACTGGGTGATTATAAAGGTGCTCTACAGGTGTCTCCAAAGGTACATGTTGGGTTGGCGTATTTCGAGATTAGGATTTGTCACTCCGATTGTCGGAGAGGTATCTCTGGGCCCTCTCGGTAATGCACATCACCTAAGCCTTGCAAGCAATGCAACTAATGAGTTAGTTGCGAGATGATGTATTACGGAACGAGTAAAGAGACTTGCCGGCAACGAGATTGAACTAGGTATTGAGATACCGACGATCGAATCTCGGGCAAGTAACATACCGATGACAAAGGGAACAACGTATGTTGTTATGCGGTCTGACCGATAAAAGATCTTCGTAGAATATGTGGGAGCCAATATGAGCATCCAGGTTCCGCTATTGGTTATTGACCGGAGACGTGTCTCGGTCATGTCTACATTAGTCTCGAACCCGTAGGGTCCGCACGCTTAAGGTTTCGATGATAGTTATATTATGAGTTTATTAGTTTTGATGTACCGAAGTTAGTTTGGAGTCCCGGATATGATCACGGACATAACGAGGAGTCTCGAAATGGTCGAGACATAAAGATTGATATATTGGACGACTATATTCGGACAGCGGAAGTGTTCCGGGGAAGTTTCGGATAAAACCGGAGTACCGGGGGGTTACCGGAACCCCCCGGGGGGTTAATGGGCCTCATGGGTCTAAAGTGGAGAAGAGGAGGGGCGGCCAGGGCAGGCCGCGCGCCCCCTCCCCCTCTAGTCCGAATTGGACAAGGAGGGAGGGGCAGCGCGCCCCTTTCCTTCCTCTCCTCTCTCCCTTCCTTCCCCCTCTCCTACTTGGACAAGGAAAAGGAGGGAGTCCTACTCCCGGTAGGAGTAGGACTCCTCCCTGGCGTGCCTCATCATGGCCGACCACCCCTCCCCCTTGCTCCTTTATATACGAGGGCAGGGGGCACCTCTAGACACAACAATTGATCCTTGAGATTTCTTAGCCGTGTGCGGTGCCCCTCCACCATAATCCTCGATAATATTGTAGCGGTGCTTAGGCGAAGCCCTGCGACGGTAGAACATCAAGATCGTCACCACGCCGTCGTGCTGACGGAACTCTTCCCCGACACTTTGCTGGATCGGAGTCCGGGGATTGTCATCGAGCTGAACGTGTGCTATAACTCGGAGGTGCCGTAGTTTTGGTGCTTGATCGGTCGGGCCGTGAAGACGTACGACTACATCAACCGCGTTGTTATAACGCTTCCGCTTTCGGTCTACGAGGGTACATGGACAACACTCTCCCCTCTCGTTGCTATGCATCACCATGATCTTGCGTGTGTGTAGGAAAATTTTGAAATTACTATGTTCCCCAACATTGTGAAGATTACCTCACTTGCGACATTGCTTTCAATGCGGTTATGCCTCTAAGTCGTGCTTCGACATGTGGGAGATATAGCAGCATCGAGGGCGTTACAAGTTGGTAATGAGAGCCTTCCCCAACCTTAGGAGCCCCCTGCTTGATCGAATCGCTGGCGTTGTTGGAGTCTAGAAAAATGTTTTGAGTCATTTAGGATTATATATATCGGAGAGTTAGGATTTCTTTTTACTCCTTAGTCCCTTCGTCGCTCTGGTGAGGCATCCTGACGTAGAGTTTTGACTCTTCTCTTCTCAAATTTCACTAAAAAAATTTAGGATCACGCGGGTATCTTAGAATTGTTCCGATGGTTTTGTGACGAGAACATTATTCTTGATGCCTCCTGACATTTAGGGGTTGTGGCAGTGTCCTGGGGAGTTGAGCTCCGAGGTGTTGTCGTCACAATTTTATCGTTGAGATTCTGGAATACCTGAGTTTCGCCGACATCGAAAATCTCTTTTATGCGGTTGTTGGTGAGATAACCTCAACGCCACTCAGTACTGGGGCGGGAGTTCGGGAGTATTGCCATAACTCGTATAACGGATGCTTTTCGAAGGTTGAGGTAAATGATTTCTGAAGGTTTCTTGGTTATGTGTTGAAGGATGGATACAGCTGGATGTAGGATTTGCTAGCTTTGGGTGAGATATTATGCTTTCCCTGTATCCCCAACACCTGATTGCATAACCGGAAAGGTTCCGGAGTTTCATAGGTGGGAATTCTTGTAGCTCTAGTTCTTCTTCCACAGATATTTGGTTTGGGATTGGGTAATCTTCACCAAGTATTTGTTCTTGTCCATACCTTGTTTTTTTATTCTTCTACCTCTTTCTAAGTGGCTTCTCAATTTATGGAAATGTGACCATTTCAATTGGAATGCATTCGTTCATTTTGTTCGGATGTGAAGACTATAAGTTGCAATTTCTATCCATTTGATTCAGCTTGAATATATGTCTGTCAAGATGCTAACGGATGTCGCCCTCTTCAGGATGGCTCCTGCTAAGGGTCAGAATCAGAATCAAGATCCGCCACCACCACCTCCACCTCTGGAGGCATGGCAAGCTGTGATGGCCGCTACCAATGCAAACACGTAGCTGATCATGCAAATTCTGCAAGAGCGCAACCAAGGCCATGGCAACAATCAGAATCAGTTTGCTACACTCAACCAGTTCCTTGCTAACCAGCCAAAGACCTTCAGCAACTGTGTCAAGGCCTCAGACGCTAATGATTGACTCGTGGATATATGGAAGCATTTAGAGTGCAGTAACGTCAGGCCTAAGGACTTTGTCAAGGTTGCCTCCTTCCAACTCAAAGACCAAGCTGCAGAATGGTTTCATCAATACAAAGATTCCAGAGAAGGCTGTGTGATTACCTGGGATGAATTCTGTCAAGACTTCAAAGCTCATCACATTCCTCAGAGTGTTGTTGAAAGCAAGCGTGAGGAATTCCGCAACTTGAAGCAAGGCAGCTTGTCTGTTTACCAGTATAACATTGTGTTCCAGAGGCTCGCTCGTTTCGCCAAGCAGGACGTCCCTGATGAGAAGAGCATGATTTATCAGTTCAGGGGTGTCCTCAGAGAAGATCTCCAACTAGCTCTCGTCCTTTTTGAGTCAAAGAAGTACGATGAGTTCTACAATATGGCAATGAAGCAAGAGACTGCTCAACTGAAGTGCGATGCTTCCAAAAAGCGAGTCATAGATCCAACTCCTTCTTCTTCAACTCAAGTGGCTAAGCAGCAAAAGTATTGGCTGCATCCTCCTCCGTTCTGTCAGCCTTATCAGCAGAAGAGCAAAGGTGGCAATCGATCTTCCCACCCACCCAACCCTGGCTTTCAGAACAAGACTTCGTCTCAAGCTCCAAGATCAAGTGCTCCGTATCACCGTCCACTCTCGGAGGTCACGTGCAACAAGTGTCAGCAGAAGGGTCACTATGCCAACAAATGCTTCAATCAGAGGCGTCTTCCTCCACCTCCTCCTATGAGATCTGCTAGCAATGCAGTGGTCAAGCATAACCCCAAGCACGCCAAGGTCAACTTGATGAATGCAGCTCAGGCAGAGGACTCCTCAGATGTCATCATGGGTAACCTTCCTGTTAACGATGTTCCTGCAAAAGTTCTCTTTCACACTGGTGCATCGCATTGTTTCATCTCAAGACCTTTTGCATCTAAGCATGAGTTATCTTCTCAAGTTTTGCATAAACCGTTAGCAGTTGTCTCGCCGGGTAAATGCTTGCTCGCAAACTACGCGGTTCCGGATATTTCTATCATGATGGGTGATTTCAAGTTTCTGGCTTCTCCAATGGTCCTTGGTAACTCGGATATTGATCTTATTCTCGGAATGGACTGGCTTTCTAAGCACAAGGCTCAGCTTGATTGTGCTGCTAGGCAGATTCAATTGACTCATTCGTCTGAGGATGTAATCGTCTTTGCCGCTCGGGATAATACCATCCGTCTGTTTTCTCTCAATGAGAAGGGCGAGTTGGATGCCATCTCTCAAATTCTAGTCGTTTGCGAATATCAAGACGTCTTTCCAGAAGAGCTTCCAGGAATGCCTCCGCACCGGCCAGTTGAATGTGTCATCGATCTTGAGCCTGGCACGGAACCTGTTTACAAACGTCCTTACAAGCTTGTACATGAAGAGTTGAAGGAGCTGAAGAAGCAACTCGATATTCAAGAGCGAATGGGTCTCATCCGACCAAGTTCTTCTCCATGGGGTTGTGGAGTTCTTTTTGTGAAGAAGAAGGATGGAACGGACCGACTCTGTGTCGACTACCGTCCATTGAACAAGAAGACCATAAAGAACAAGTACCCACTTCCCAACATCAACGAGCTGTTTGAACAACTCAAAGGTGCTCAAGTATTCTCCAAGCTTGATCTCCATATGGGCTATCATCAGATTCGCATCCTGAAGAGGATATCCCCAAGACAACATTCAGAACAAGCTATGGTTCATATGAATACATTGTCATGTCTTTTGGCCTCGTCAATGCTCCTCCGACATTCTCTCGCATGATGAATTTCATCTTCAACGCCTACACAAATGACTTCGTCTTGGTCTACATCGATGACATTTTGGTCTTTTCCAAGAACAAGGAAGATCATGCCAAGCACTTGCGTTTGGTGTTGGATAAGCTCAGAGAACATAAGTTCTATGCCAAGTTTTCAAAGTGCTAGTTTTGGCTCGATGAGGTTCTCTACCTTGGGCATATCATTTCTGCCAAGGGCATTGCGGTGAACCCTGAGAAGGTGTCTGCAATTGTGAATTGGGAACCACCTCAGAACGTGAAGCAACTCCGCAGCTTCCTTGGTCTCGCATGCTATTGTCTAAGGTTCGTTGAGAACTTCTCTAAGATCGTGAAACCTCTTTCCAACCTTCTCTAGAAGCATGTGAAGTACGTCTGGTCTCCTGAATGTGACATCGCCTTCAACACCCTGAAAGAGAAGTTAGTCACTGCTCCAGTTCTGACTCCTCCTGATGAATCCAAACCGTTTGAGGTCTTCTATGATGCCTCTCTTCAAGGTCTTGGTGCAGTGTTGATGCAAGAGAAGAAAGTTATGGTTTATACCTCTCGCCAGTTGAAGCCCAATGAAAAGAACTACCCCACTCATGACCTCGAGTTGGCGGCAGTTGTTCATGCTCTTTTAACTTGGAGACATCTCTTATTGGGAAGAAAAGTGGACATCTTCATTGATCATAAGAGTCTCAAGTACATCTTCACTCAGCCTAACCTCAACCTCAGGCAGACTCGTTGGGTCGAAATGATTAAAGAGTATAATCCGAGTATCGAATATACTCTAGGCAAGGCCAATGTAATTGCTGACGCATTGAGCAGGAAGGCTTACTGCAACAGTTTGATTCTCAAGCCTTACCAACCCCGAGCTTTGTGAAGCTTTCCGCAAACTCAATCTGCAAGTTGTTCCTCAAGGCTTCCTCGCCAACCTCCAAGTCTCTCCTACTTTAGAAGATCAGATTCATGAGGCTCAACTTCTTGATGATATGGTGAAGAAGGTGAAGATTGGGATTGCTAAGAGTCAACCCAAGTACAAGTGCTATCGCCTTGATGACAAGGATACTCTATTCTTCGAGGATCGCATTGTTGTGCCTAAAGGTGACCTTCATAAAGTCATTATGAACGAGGCTCACAATTCACTCCTCTCTATCCACCCTATAAGTACAAAGATGTACCAGGACCTCAAGCAGTCGTATTGGTGGACTCGAATGAAGCATGAGATTGCTTAGTTCGTGAATGAATGTGATGTCTGCAGAAGAGTGAAGGCAGAACACCAACGACCAGCTGGTCTCCTCCAACCTCTTGCCATTCCAGAATGGAAGTTTGACCACATTGAGATGGACTTCGTGACTGCATTTCCTAAGTCCAAGCGTGGCAATGATGCTATCTTCGTTGTCATCGACAAACTCACTAAAGTGGCTCATTTCCTTCCTATCAAAGAGTCTATCACTGCAGCTCAATTGGCAGAGCTATATACCTCCCGGATTGTCTCTCTACACGGCATTCCGCAGTTGATATCTTCAGATCATGGCAGCATCTTCACCTCCAAGTTTTCGGATTCTTTTCAGAAGGCCATGTGCACCAACATCCGTTTCAGCACAACTTTTCATCCTCAAACCAGTGGCCAAGTCGAGCGTGTAAATCAAATTCTTGAAGATATGCTCAGGGCTTGCGTCATCTCTTTCGGTATGAAGTGGGAAGATTGTCTTCCATATGCCGAGTTCTCCTACAACAACAACTTCCAAGCGAGTTCGGGCAAGGCCCCATTTGAAATTCTCTATGGCAGGAAGTGTCGTACTCCTCTTAACTAGTCAGAGACTGCTGAATGTCAACTTCTTGGCAATGACTTGATCACAGAGGCATAAGAGATGTGCAAAGTCATTCGTGATAATCTCAAAGCCGCGCAATCGCGCCAGAGGAGCTACTATGATAGTAAGCATCGTGACTTGGCTTTCGAGATCGGAGACCATGTCTACCTCCGCGTCTCTCCAATGAAAGGTACTCGTCGCTTCGGTATCAAAGGGAAGCTTGCCCCTAGATACGTGGGTCCTTTCAAGATCGTCAGCAAGAGAGGCGATCTCGCCTATCAACTTGAGCTTCCCTCCAACTTTGCAAATGTGCACGACGTGTTTCACGTGTCTCAACTCCGCAAGTGCTTTAAGACCCCTGACCGCACCGTCAACTTCGAAGACAATGATCTCCAAGAAGACATGTCTTATCATGAGCACCCAGTTGCTATTCTTGAAGAAACCGAGCGCAAGACTCGCAACAAGTCTATCAAATTCCTGAAAGTCAAGTGGTCACATCATTTCGACCGTGAAGCCACCTGGGAACGCGAGGACCACCTCTGTTCTGAGTACCCGGAGTTTTTCCAGTCCTAGATCTCGGGACGAGATCCTTTCGTAGTGGTGGAGTGTTGTAACACCCCGGATGTAATTTACCTTATTTGTACTCCAACTCTTGCCATTTCCGGCACTAAGTTATGATATTTCCTCGTTGTCGGGTTTTTGGCCTTCGTGTGTTTTTGTCTTTGTCATGCATCTCATATCATGTCATCTTGTGCATTGCATTTGCATATGTGTTCGTCTCATGCATCCAAGCATTTTCCCTGTTGTCCGTTTTGCATTCCGGCACTCCTATGTCCTCCGGTGTCCCTTTCTACCTCTTTTCGTGTGTGGGGGTTAAACGATTTCGGATTGGACCGATACTTGTCATGCGGCCTTGGTTTATTACCGGTAGACCGCCTGTCAAGTTTCGTATCATTTGGACTTCGTTTGATACTCTAACGGTTAACCGAGGTACCGAAAAGGCCTCGTGTGTGTTGCAGCCCAACACCCTTACAAAGTGGCCCAAAACCCACCTAAACCTGTTCCATGATCTAGAGTATTCGATCACGATTGCGTGGCCGCAAACCGCACCTCATTTGGAGTCTCCTAGCTCCTCCTACCTCTATATATAGACCCCTCCTTTTCATTTTCGGATCTTTTTCCTCGAAACCCTAGTCTCCTTCCTCTCCAGCCGCCGGACATGTTCGAAGTCTAGCCGAACAACGTCCGCCGCCTCCACCGACAAACCCAGAGCCACCACCTGTCCCGCGGGCACCCACTTTGCCGCCCACTCCGCCGCCAGGCCCGCGCGCCCCCGTGTCCGGCCCTCCCAACCCAGATCCGCCGCGCCTCCGACCTCCTCGCGCCAGGTTCGTCGCCCCCGATGCCAGCGTTGCTTGCCCGCGCCGCCCACCAGCGTTCATCGTCCGCCGCGCCGCCCATCGCCGCCCGACACCCTGCCGCGCCCCTCGCCGCCCGGATCTTCGCCCCGCGCCGCCGTGGACGTGCGACGGCGACGGCCGCACCTCCACCTCGCCTCCCCGCCTCTTCCTCGTCTCCGGCCGGTGAACCATCTCCGGTGAAGAGGTTTTCAGGCGAACCTCGGGCCGCGTGCAAGACCGGATCTGGATCTGGACGATTCGCGGTCGACTTTTTTCCCTCCAAACCCTAAATATTTTGCAGTCTTTGACATGTCATAACTCTGCATCCGTAGCTCCGATTCATGCATGTAGCATATCAAAATGTTCGTCTCGATGAGTACATCATTTCATCTCATTGCATAATTTTCATTTGGGCTCACCTTGATGCCCGAAATGCTGTTGGAAGAGGGCTATGTGAGGAAAGTTTCAGATCTGTTTCAGCAAATGCACTTTTGTCATTTTTGCCATGATTAATGTGTGCATGATATGATCCTGAGATCTACATGTGTTTTGAATAATGCCATGCCATCATTACAGGGGTGTATGCCATGTATTTTTGTGATCTTTGTGGTGACTAGCACAAGCATGCAAAGTAGCTTACTCAATGATGCTGATTTCAGGGACTTAGAATTTCACCAAGTCCTTGTCCTGTTATTGTTTTTATGCCATATGTTCATGTTGTTTCCTAGTGATCCGTGCATCTTTTGGGCATGATCAGTAAGGATGTTTTGTAGATAATGTTGAGCTCTATCCATCCATGTATTTGTTTGCATTTATGGAGCACCCTAGCTTGAGTCAATCGAGCTCTACTTTTGCTATAAAATGTTCCTGGCAGATTGTTAACATGTTTAGCGATTTTGCCGAGCTTGTAGTTGTTGATCCATGCATGTTATGTTGTTGTTCTTGCCATGTCTAGCTTCTATGTCATGTCTATTTGCTGGGTGTATGCTTAGTTTGTCACGCAATGCTTTGTAGTGAGTGCATCGAGCTCGTAAACATGCCTACTTGTTAATCTGTTTGCATGCTCCAGTTTTTCACTAAGTCTGAATCTGTTTATGTTTTTGCTATGTTTACATGCTTGCAATTGTATTTTTCTGATCCCTTTTGGCTCATGGTCACTAAGGGACTTTTGTTATATGTTTTGAGTAGCTTCATGCCATTCCTTGCTTTGCCATGATATGTTCCTGTAGCATGTAGTTATCGTGCTCTAAACTTTGCTTCCTGATGATAAATTCCTGACATGCTGTTAATTTCACTAAGTCTGTAACTAGTAATCTTTTGCACTTTTGCCATGCTTGTTTGAGCTTGCTATTGAGTGAATTAGTCGTAGCTCAGTGTTCATCTTTTGTCAAGCATCATGAGTGGATCCCTGCCATGTATTTTTTTGCCATGTTTGAGTGTTGTAGCATATTTATCCTGATGCATTTAGAGGGTCACTTGCTGATTATCGCAGACCGGTGCCATATTTGTTCTGCTTGCCATTCCCAAACCGTGCATCCGATTCCGGTGATCTTTATATCGATTTCGACCGAAATCAAATCACATTTCTAGTGGCACTCTTGGATTTCCAAGTTGAGGCTAGGTTCAATCATTCCTTTCCAAATCATGCATTTGCATCACATATCGCTTCCCGCATATCATACCATGTTTGCATCATGTTGATTGAGCATTGCACGTGGTTGCTTGTGTTACTTTTGCTTGTTGTTCTTGCTTGGGTAGAGCTAGGAGACGAGTACATGAACAAGGAGCCCGTTGAGTACGCTTTCGAGGATCAAGGCAACTCTGAGAACTTTGCAGACAAGATGACCATACCCTCGAAATCACTTCTATCTTTACTTGCTAGATGCTCGCTCTTTTGCTATGCCTATGCTACGATACCTACCACTTGCTTATCATGCCTCCCATATTGCCATGTCAAACCTCTAACCCACCTTGTCCTAGCAAACCGTTGTTTGGCTATGTTACCGCTTTGCTCAGCCCCCTCTTATAGCGTTGCTAGTTACAGGTGAAGATTGGAGATCGTTCCTTATTGAAACATGTTTATTGTTGGGATATCACCATATTATCTTGTTTATCTTAATGCACCTATATACTTGGTAAAAGGGTGGAAGGCTCGGCCTTATGCCTGGTGTTTTGTTCCACTCTTGCCGCCCTAGTTTCCGTCATATCGGTGTTATGTTCCCGGATTTTGCGTTCCTTACACGGTTGGGTTATAATGGGAACCCCTTGATAGTTCGCCTTGAATAAAACTCTTCCAGCAATGCCCAACCTTGGTTTTACCATTTGCCACCTAGCCCCTTTTTCCCTTGGGTTTCCAGAGCCCAAGGGTCATCTTTATTAAACCCCCCACCCGGGCCAGTGCTCCTCTGAGTGTTGGTCCACCTTGTCAGCCGCCGGTGGCCACCAGGGGCAACTCTGGGCTAGCCTACCGGAAGTTTGGACAATCTGAGTGTGCCCTGATAACGAGATATGTGCAGCTCCTATCGGGATTTGTCGGCACATTCGGGCGGTGTTGTTGGACTTGTTTTACCATTGTCGAGGATGTCTTGTAACCGGGATGCCGAGTCTGATCGGAATGTCTTGGGAGAAGGAATATCCTTCATTGACCGTGAGAGCTTGTGATGGGCTAAGTTGGGACTCCCCTGCAGGGATTTGAACTTTGAAAAGCCGTGCCCGCGGTTATGGGCAGATGGGAATTTGTTAATGTCCAATTGTAGATAACCTGAAACTTAACTTAATTAAAATGCACCAACCACGTGTGTAACCGTGATGGCCTCTTCTCGGCGGGGTCCGGGAAGTGAACACAATGTTGGAGTAATGCTTGACGTAGGTTGTTCAAGGATCACTTCTTGATCATAGTTGTTCGACCGTGCTTTTGCCTTCTGTTCTCGCTCTCTTTTGCATATGTTAGCCGCCATATATGCTAGTCGCTTGCTGCAGCTCCACATCATACCTTTGCCTTACCTATAAGCTTAAATAGTCTTGATCGCGAGGGTGTGAGATTGCTGAGTCCCCGTGACTCACAGATTACTTTCAAAACCAGATGCAGGGACCGATGATACCGTTCCAGATGATATGACCGAGCTCAAGTTGGAGTTCAATGAAGACTCTCGTTGTTACTACGTGTATTTCCCAGATGATCAGTAGTGGTGCCCAGTTGGGGCGATCGGGGACTTTGTCGCATTTGGGGGTTGATCTTTATTTTGGTTCCGTAGTCGGACCTTGAGTGTATTGGATGAATGTAATGACTTATTTATGTATTTGTGTGACGTGGCGAGTGTAAGCCAACTATGTACATTTCCCCTTTATTTATTTACATGGGTTGTTGTGAAGATTACCTCACTTGCGACTGTAAGTGCATCTAGTGCCACCCCTAGTTGGTTTTGGAGTATTGACGACAAACCTAGTTGAGGGACTAATGTGTTTGTGAGAATTGCAGGATAACACAGGTAGAAGTCCCTCATTGATTCGGTTTTCCTACCAGAGATGACCCCTAAAAATGTATGAAGACATTGAAGTCAAAGGTGGTATATGAAGACATTCACATTGAAGACTATGACAAGAGAAGACATTGCATGAAGCCTATGGAGCTCGAAGACTTAGATCTTTCATAGTTCCTTTTCTTCTTTGTTGAGTCATAGGAACCACCGTACTGTTAAGTGGGGTCCAAGAGAACCATTCAGAATGACTGAAGTGATGCTTAAACAAAACCTATGTCTTCGAGTGAAGACTATGAGAGCGAATCTTGTCCAGAGTCGGACAAGTCAGCTTTGCTTGTAGCCCAAGTAAAGTTGTCGTGTGAGTTTGAAATCTGACCGTTGGAACACGTGTCAGTTCCTTAGTGACCCAGGGTCATTTCGGACAAATCAGGTCGGGTTGCCTAGTGGCTATAAATAGCCCACCCCCTACAACCATAAACGGTTGGCTGCTCAGAGTTAGTGTACGGATTTTGTCGTTTGTGAGCAACCCACCTCGAAGCATTTGAGAGAGAACTCCTTGCGAGGATAAAGCCCTAACCACCCAGAGCCAAAGAGAATTAGGCATCATTTAAGTCTTCTTGTCTATGTGATCTGAAGACTTATTACACTTGAGGACTGTGCATCCTCCAGCCGGTTAGGCGTCGCGTTCTGAGCATCCAAGAGACATTGTGGATCGCTGGTGAACGAAGTCTGTGAAGGTTTGGGAGTCTACCTTGAAGACTTACCAGAGTGATTGGGCGAGGTCTGTGTGACCTTAGCTCAAGGGGAATACGGTGAGGACTGGGTGTCCTGAGCTGCGTGTTCAGGACTGGGTGTCCGGGACTGTATGTCCTCAGGTTTAAATACCTAGCCGCCCTAACCAGACGTACAGTTGTTACAGCAACTAGAACTGGTCTAACACATCATTGTCTTCAACAAGTCATTGGTTTCATCCTTCCCTTCTCTTTACGTACTGTTACTCCTTGTGAAGACATTGTATGATTGCACTATCTTTTATCTTCATTGAGTGACTGCGTGTTCTGTTTGGCTTCATAATTTCTTCCTACTTGATCCTTACTACATTGCTGCTCTTAGTCATTGTACTTTCACTCTATTGAATACTTGACTATGACTTGCCTAGTGTAGTCTACCTTCCGCTGCAGGGTAATAGGTTTATTTGGGTCGTTGGTCTTCATAACTTCCATGTTTTGAAGACTTCCATAAAAATCGCCTATTCACCCCCCCTCTAGTCGATATAACGCACTTTCAATTGGTATCAGAGCAAGGTACTCCCTTGTTCTGTGTGATTCAGTTTAACCACCTGGAGTTTTAGTTATGTCGGCTGCAGGGATAATTAAAGTCTCCGCTACGTGCCCCGTCTTCGATGGAACTGAATATCCCTACTGGAAGAATAAGATGCGCATGCATCTTGAAGCCATTGACGTCGACCTATGGTATGTCGTCAAGAACGGCGTTCCCAAGGCTGGAGAAGGTGTCACTGCTGCTGACGTCAAGAAGTTCGTTCAACTGGACTCTACTGCCAAGAATATCATCTGTGGTCATCTAACCAAAGGACAGTATGGCCGCGTGAGTGCTTTGGAAACATCTAAGCTAGTCTGGGACTGGCTCTCCAAGGTCAACGAAGGCGTCTCAAACCAGAGAGATCAGAGAATCAGTGTCCTTCGCAACCTCTTCAACCGCTTCAAGAGAAATGAGAATGTCCAGCTCACATTTGATCGACTCACTGACATCACGAATGAGCTTCAAGCCCTTGGCGCTACTGAGATCACCAAGCATGAAGTCGTCAAGACACTACTGAGATCACTTGACAGTTCGTTTGACACCCTAGCCCTGATGATTCAAGAACGTCCTGATTTCAAGACACTCGAGTCGTCTGACATACTTGAGAGGCTCAACACACATGAGTTTCAGCTTTCTGAGAAAAGAGATATCTACGGTCCAAACTATGGGCGAACTCGTGCCTTGAAGGCAAAAGCTGTCTCCTCATCTGAAGAAGAATCTGACAGCAGTTCTAATGATCCTGAAGACATTGGAAGGGAACTTGCTATGCTTGTCAAGAAGTTCCAAAAATTCACCAAGAAGAAAGGCTTTAGAAAGTCTTCCCGATCAAGCTCAAGGAATGATGAAGCTTCTGCTCATGACTACAAGAAGAAAACATGTCACAAGTGCAAGAAACCTGGCCACTTCATCTCTGAGTGTCCGCAGTGGGACAATGAGAACAAAAAGAAGAAGAAGAGCAAGGAATATGACTCTGACGACAAGAAGAAGAAGAAATACTCAAAGTCCTCTTCCAAGTCTTCTTCAAAGTCTTCATCACACAAGAAGAGCTCATCTGGCAAAGCACGTGCGTTTGTTGGCAAGGAAATGGATTTAGAGGAGGAGTCCGCTTCTGAGGAGGCGGAGGTGGAGTCTGAGGAGGAGTCCGATTCTGGCGTCGCAAGTCTGGCTACAACATACGTTGCCAAGTCCATCTTCAACACTGAAGACAATGACCTCATCACCGACACCGATGCAAATGACAAGGACTACTCCGCTCCTACCTACTGCTTCATGGCACACGGTGCCAAGGTAAACACACGCACTACTCACTATCAAACATCCAGTGACGATGACTCTGATTGTGGTTCAAAACCCAGCTACAAAACACTTGCTAAAATTGCAACTGAACAACAGAAAGCCATGGAACATATTCAAAAACTGTTAGACAAAAGCGATGATCTGTTAGGCGCTGAAATGACTCGTTCTGAGTCCTTAATTGAAGATATAAAAATTCTTCACGTTAAGTATGAGGAACTTGAAAGTCGTCATGAAACGCTCTCAACAACTCATGAAAAGCTTTCCTATGATTATCTTCAAAGGAAGCAAGATCTTGAGAAATTGAGAGCGGCTCATGAAGATCTTCAAAAGGAAAATGAGTCACTTCGCTCCAAACAGATCAGTTCCGCTCAGGAAGGATTTGAACCACCATGTCTTAACTGCATTGAGCGTGATAATGCTACTACTGTTGCTGAATGTTCTACTACTGCTACTGTTGCACCTGTTGATGTGGGAACTGACCCCTCTGCTGAGGATTCCACTGCTATTGCTGATGAGAATGCTAGGTTGAAGACATTGCTTGAAACAGGGATGTACAAAAGTCTTAAAGGGCATCAGACATTATGTGATGTCCTCAAAAAGCAGATCTTGAACCGAAACCCTAGAAAAGAGGGTGTTGGGTTCGTAAGGAAAATGAATGCTGATGGCTCTTACTGGAAACCTGAGCAGTACCCCAAAACCACATGGGTTGCTGCAAAGGAATCTTCAGCAGATATATCCAATCTATCTGGCTTCTCTTGTGCAAATCCCATTGTCATTGATGAATCCTTTGATGCAAACTATAAACTGTTTAAGAATCAAAATGGTGAAGTGTTTTCCAGGTACATTGGTACTAACTGCAGGAATGGAGCGCCTATGAAGAAGATCTGGGTTCCGAAAAAGTGTCTGGAGAATCTTCCTGTGAATGTCATCATGACACCACACGTGAAGACAAACCTCAGACCACAGACTTCATACGGTCCAAAGGCTTCATACAGACAGAGGACTCACCTGAGTCGCACTAATGCAAATGTTTTGCAGGGAAACCGTACTCAGGCCTATGAATATGAGCGCGGTTCATCAAACCGCCATGTTCATAAGACCAAGAACTATTTTGCTTATTCTTATGAGTACTATTGTCCGCCTGCAAGACTTTTTGCTAGGGCTCCAAAGCCAAAATTCTCAGACGCTGCACTTAGACTTATTGCTTCTAAGCCACCCTTGAAGATGTGGGTGGCTAAGAAAGCTTAACTCTCTTTTGTAGGGAAAGGTCTCCCGCAGAAAACCAAAATTGTCTGACGCTATTGCTAGGGACCTTAAACATTTTGTAGGGATCAAGATCAAATGCCCAAATGGTCTTACTATGTACTTCATTCCTGAATCACTTGCTACTCTCCCTATCAGTCCTAATCTGGATCTAAGCTTTCATAACCCACTGGTTCGTCAAATGTTTTTGCTTCACAATTCTCTTCGTGAAGCCTATCCCCCTAACTGCACTGTAGGGTACGACACCAGCGTCTTCAGAACGGATTATTGATAGTGGGTGTACCAACCACATGACTGGCAAAAGAAGCCTTCTTATGGACTCAACCTTATGTCCATCCGACAAGAGTCACATCACATTTGCTGACACTGGTAAAAGTAAGGTATTGGGTCTAGGTAGAGTTGCAATCTCAAAGAATCAACACATGGATAAAGTCATGCTTGTGGAATCCCTGGGCTTCAACTTAATGTCTGTCTCAATAACAGAACCCAAGAAAGTTGAAGAAGCCTTCATGGAACCTGAATGGATTAAAGCTATGCAAGAAGAGCTTCAACAGTTGAGCTGAATAATGTATGGGAACTGGTTAAGCGTCCTGATCCTCGGAAGCACAACATAATTGGCACCAAATGGATATACCGCAACAAGCAAGATGAGCATGGTCAAGTTGTCAGAAACAAAGCTCGCCTCGTTGCTCAAGGATATACTCAAGTGGAAGGCATTGACTTCGATGAAACATTTGCTCCTGTGGCTCGACTTGAAGCCATACGCATACTGCTAGCCTATGCAAATCATCATAACATACTTCTATATCAAATGGATGTGAAGAGTGCTTTTCTCAATGGCAAGATTGAAGAAGAAGTGTATGTTGCACAACCGCCTGGCTTTGAAGATCCAAAACATCCTGACATGGTATACAAGCTCAACAAGGCACTGTATGGCCTCAAAGAAGCCCCTCGGGCTTGGTATGACACACTCAAATACTTCCTGAAGAGCAAAGGCTTCATACCTGGTTCCCTCGACCCCACTCTCTTCACGAAGACATATAATGGTGAACTGTTTGTGTGCCAAATATATGTGGATGACATTATCTTCGGCTGCACCAATCAGAAGTACAGTGAAGAGTTTGGATATATGATGCAAGAGCAATATCAGATGTCCATGATGGGAGAGCTGAAGTTCTTCCTCGGTCTCCAAATACGACAGCAACGCAACGGCATCTTCATATCTCAAGAGAAGTATCTCAAAGATTGCCTGAGGAAGTTTGGTATGCAAGACTGCAAAGGCTTCATGACACCAATGCCAGCCAAACATCATCTGGGTCCTGACGACAATGGTAAAGAGTTCGATCAAAAGGTATACCGCTCCATGATTGGTTCTTTACTTTATCTATGTGCATCTAGGCCAGATATTATGCTTAGTGTTTGCATGTGTGCTTGATTCCAAGCGGCACCAAAGGAGTCGCATCACTTAGCTGTGAAGCGAATTCTTCGATATTTGGCTCACACCCAAACTCTAGGATTATGGTATCCAAAGGGCTCAGAGTTTGATCTGGTTGGATTCTCGGATGCTGATTATGCTGGTGACAAGGTGGATCACAAGTCTATATCAGGCACATGTCATTTTCTGGGACGATCACTTGTATGTTGGTCTTCAAAGAAGCAGAACTGTGTATCTCTCTCCACTGTTGAATCTGAATACATTGCTGCTGGATCTTGCTACGCTCAGCTTCTGTGGATGAAGCAAACACTCAAGGACTATGGCATTCATCTGAAGCAAGTGCCACTCTACTGCGACAACGAAAGCGCCATCAAGATTGCCAACAACCCAGTTCAGCACTCGAAGACAAAGCACATTGAAATTCGTCATCACTTTCTCAGAGATCATGTTGTGAAGGAAGATATTGATATCATACACGTCAACACTAAAGAGCAATTGGCAGATATCTTCACCAAGCCCTTGGATGAGAAGAGATTTTGCAAGTTACGGTGTGAGCTAAATATCTTGGAATCCTCAAATGTCCTGTGATTAGGCACACATCCTAACACTTATGCATATTGATGACTTAGATGTGCAACACACGAAGAAAAGTATATCTTCAATCAATGAAGACATACATTCTAAGTGTGAATACATTAATGTGGAATTTGACTTCGGAGCGCCACGATAATTGTGCGCCGTGTCTGGGTCTAATACTTCCTATACGGTGGGTAAAGCCACCACCAAACTTTCTATTTGAAGTGCTTCACTCATGGTGTTACATTAGCTATGTCTTCACATTTGGTTTGGCTTCAATCTCAACATGTCTTCATGATTATCTTCACTATGTTGATTATATATATACATATACTAGTGTTCTGTCCTCTACAGCATTCACTTATAGCTATGTCTTCTTGTTGAATCTTTTGAACTAAGTGAATGTGATCGGACCCTAACCTCTCAATGCTTTCTATCTCAAACTCTATCTCTCCAAATCATATGCATTCTATTGAAACTGTCGAATGGCTTCTCTGCGTCCTTGTCAGCAGAAGATATAGAGACAACCATTAAGTCCGTTTTCAATGCTCATTCCTTCACCTGAAACCCGGAGAAGTGGGAACGACCACCCGACAATCCAGGCGTGCATGGGACGTGGAACAACCCCCGATATGCTGCATGACGGCCACGTGCCCATAAGATGTGAATCGCCAGGGGCACCTGTGTAATAACGCAGTGCCGCCCCTGTACCTATAAATACACACCTCACCACAGTCATTATCTCTTCTTCCACTCTCGCACGAACCCTAGCGCCACCGCTAGCACTCGACGACGCCGACAACGAAGTGCTTCACTGCTGCAACCTCTCCGACGCCGTCTTCACGCCGACCGCGGACATCGTCCTCTCCGCCGTCGCCGTAGGTGCCCTCCGTCGCCAAGTTAGGGCACGGAAGATCAAACTGCTCGGCCTCCTCTTCCACTCCATCTAGCAGTTCTTCGTGTGGTAAATAAAACCTCCTTTTTACGCCCCCCCTTTGATCCTATAGCTTTATCACTTTCTATCACAAGCAGTTTCTATTCACACAAGTTGGATCCCTTTCATACTGCATCTCATAACATGCCTAGTATATTCACTTATGCTTCACAAAGTAGTTAGATTCCTCACTTGTACTGATCTGTGGATTCGTACAAATCTGGAACCAACTCCTTATCTATGAGTGAATGTCTTCGCGCGATGAGGTCAATGTCCTCTAAACTGATTTATCTTCAAAATCTTCTGAGAATGCATATGACCTCTTCCCCTTCCCTCGCACCTTAATGCTGTCACAGGTACATGTCCGTGGGAGAATCCTTTGGTTCTCATAGTCTGCATTCATTTGCCAAATTCTTACAGCATCACATAAATTCTCCCGAAGCCAGTTCCTGTTTGTCCAGCAAGCGAAAACCTTTGAAGCCTCTGAACGTATTGAAGCCTTTCAGATTAAGGTTCATGGCTTCAGAAAAATCAGCAAGGAAGGGTGGCAGAAAGCGTCAAGGGGAAACATCAAGAGATCTGCCCGATGACCTCTCAGAGCTGTACAAGACAGATCCTGAAGAGGATTACAATCAGCGCAAGACACGAATCCAATGGATTCGACGCTATTGGGCAGAACAGTGGTTCAAGTACAGATTTGTGACCAAGGAATATGCTGAAAAGAATGCCATCAAGCGACCATGGGGAGACATCCTCTACAAAAATCTTCAACCCAGAACCAGAGATGAAGCCATTGAACAAGGCTTCTATCCCTGCATGGTCCGTGGACCACAACCTGCGGATGCTGACCCATCGTCCCTGCTATGGTGTCGTGACGACATTCTGTTCAAGCGCAACTTCCAGTTTGCCCAGAACTCAGCAAAGCAAAACAAGAAGACATTGGGACTAGACTTCAACCCTGGTCCTTCTGCTCCAAGGGCTGACGGCACACGTGATGCAGAACCCAATGTCGTCGGTCCTTTCTACAACCTTGAAGGTCTCATCACCCATATCTTGGTTCAAGGGACTGCCGTGAACGAGCCTGCAGATGACGATGAATCAGATGAAGCGCCTGTAGCACCGAAGCCAAAGAAGCAGCCAAAAGCTTCAAAGCCTGCCTCTGCTCCAAAACTCTCACGGGCGAAGCCACTGGCAACTACACCTCCTGAAGACAGTGTGCAGTCTGAAGATTTGTCACGCATCTCCAAGCCCCAGAAGGTCAAGATGCCTCTACCACACACCAGCCAAGAGCTAACAGCCGCTGCCATTCTGTGCAATGATGCCATTGATCTGTCAAGTGATGAAGATCTTGCAGATGACGCTCTTGAGCAACTCATCAAGAGCAAAGAAGAAGCAGAAATCTTCAATGATCTGCCTCTCTTTGATGTAACAATCATCCACAAGTTCATTGATGAATGGTTTGACATGCCAAACATCAGCTTCGACGATCTGCAACTACCCATTGGCCTCAGTGTCGCCTTCCATGGCGCCATTGCTTCAGAGTTAGCTATCGCCCAGCGCATTGTTGAACTGAAGCAAAAGATTGACTATGACAAGGCTCAGTTCAAGAAGCATATGGCCAAGCTTAGCATGCAAGAGGTGAAGAACTTCAAGATTATGCTGCACGAGCTCAAGGAAGCCTTTCTCAAAAAACGTGTAGAAGCTCGGGGTTCTCGTGAGCGCATGAAGGTTTTGGCTGACAAATGTGTGCAGGCCTACAATGAGGATGAGAAGCGCAAGGCCCTTGGGCGTCCTGGCATCGACCCCAGGATGGCAGCAAAGAAGATGAAGAAGCCCGCTACGGCTGAACCTGACGCACCAAGGCAGGAAGCAGATCCCATTGTCTTCCCAACTAGAATGACTGGCTCGAAGCCAAAAAGCCGGTCAACCGCTTCAGAGCTCAAGAAGACGAGGACTGCTGAGGCTGAAGCCAAGAAGAAGAAACATCCTGAAGCCTCTCCTACTGCCCCTCCAAGAAGAAGAGGAAGACCAAGAAAGATCGGGCTGCTCCCACAGAGCCTTTGATCGTTGAACCCATTTCCATGGTTCGTCCTGACGCTAAACGCCAACTGACAATTCATGAGCCTGCTTTCACAGAGGCTCATGAAGCTGAAGACTTTCCAGCAGCTGATCCCATCGTTGCTGAAGACATTGGTCAACATGACCATGTAGAAGATGGTGTAGTCCTTCCTCAGCTCGAGAACAGCGAACTCATCAGCATTGGTCGTCCTCTGACACCAATCGCTCAGGATGCTTCATGGGCTGATCGCCCACAAGAGGAAGAAGACTTTGAGGCCCAGCCAACTCCAACTATACAGGCGTTGCCTGCGTTGCGCAGGCTTCGCAAAGGACCTAGGCCTCCAGTCTCTGCGTCTGAAGCTGAAACTGCTGAAGACATTCCGGCTGCATCAGCCGATGAAGAAGAAGTCCCACAAGCTGCTGCTACTCCCCTGTCCCACCAAGAAGCAGTTCTCGAGGAGAACGTGATTGTGACCGACCCTCCAGCTCGTCAAGTGGAGGTTGAAAATCTTGAGGCTGCCACCACCACCACCAATGAAGCCACTGACGCTGTCATGGCTGAAGCTAATGTGGAGCCCTCCCCAACAAAAGCATCAGAAGTCAGCGAAGCCACTGATCCCAGTGCTTCTGTTCCTGCACCTACTGCCGGTCCCCAGTTCAACTATCATGTTGAGCACAGGCCTCAGGTACAGAAGCCAATCCCAAGATTGCCCAGGTTCCCAGGTCCTGCATCAGCACCTGGATCCTTCAATATCAATGGCTTCAGAGCAGACAACACATTCTTCAATAGCTCCAGGAACCCCTACTCAAGGGAAAGAATATCATCTGATCGGTTCTGGAGCTATCCGCAGCGAAGCTATTACTCCTGCATTCTATACAATCAAGGTCGCATCTTCCCACACAAGCGTCTTGACATTGAAGCTATAACTGGTCTGCCCTGTCTGGAAGAAGCTCTGGATTGCTTCAAAGAAGTTGGATTGCTGCCATTCGTCACTGACCAAGAGCATTGGAATGAAGAGTTGCTGCTCCAATTCTATGCCACACTTCACATCCGCGAGTATAACAGAGATCCGAAGACTTGGGTCCTGGAGTGGATGACAGGAAACGTTCATCACGAAGCCAAAGCCTTTGACATCATTGAGCTCACTGGTCTGCCCACTCCCGGAGACTCTACGAATCTGGCTGTCAACTTCACAGTGAAGCTGTGGAGAGCATCTTTCAAAAGCCTGAACCTAACATGAGTCAGATGCTCAGTATGATGAAGCCATTACCCCAAGATGCTGCATATCCCAAAGAGTTCTTTGTTGAAGACCTAGAGTATCTGCCAAGGACTATTTATCACATCATAAGGCGAACTCTCTGGCCCATCAAAGGGCACTCTCCACATGCCAAGCTTGAAGGTGCAATGAAGACTTTGGTCTTCTATATTCTTCATGGAAAATGCTTCAATGCACAGGACTTCTTCATTCGCCAACTTGCTGCATTAGGCTCTGATCTGTTTGGCTTGAAGTTCTATGCCCCATGGGTCATGCGGCTGATCAAACTTCACTCCACTGTCTCATATCAGCCATCTGCTCGCAATCATCGGATTTTTCTGCCTAATGTGGATATGTCTATTGAAGCCATCTATCTTGAGCCTGCCAAGGAACCCCTAAGTCTTCAGAATGCAGAGCATCAGAGTTTCTCTCAGAACATTGAAGGAGTTGAAGCAATCGCTCGTGTGTATCCTTTGGCTGGCACTACACGTGCACCGCATCCTGCTCTCACTGAAGCCACTGACAGTACAACTGCTCCACGACCCAAGAAGCGCACTCGTGTTCTCAACGACCGAGAGCTTCTTGTGGATCTTCATCAGAAACAGGATAGGCATCATGACTGGCTGAAGCGTCAAATGCAAAGCCTCTTGGTGGATGTTAATCGCATTCGCAATTTTGCCACCAAGAATGCTTTTGTTGCCCATGAAACCTCTCGCCGCACATGGAAAGGGCTGACACTGATGTGTTCTGAAGATGATCTTCAAGAGGATGGCTTCACTGAGTGCTTCAAGTTTGACTCCACACCTCCTCGAAGGGCAGTGCTGCGACGAACTCCATCTCTTGAAGACTCTGAGTTCTCTTCCTCTGCTCCAACTATGAATGCCAGAGTGATCGAGGATGAAGACGATGCTACTTCACCACCACCTCCTTCAGCACGCTTCGACTCTGCTCCAAGCTCTTCTGCACCGCCAAACACCACCAACAACCCTGCTGCTTCACCTACTCTTCATGGGAACGAGTAGATGCTCTATGTCTTCAAACCTTTTTGGTCCTTACTGACAAAAGGGGGAGAAGCTGAGTTTGATAGTCTTCAAGTGGGTCCATATGGGCGGGTGCTTTATATTTTGCTTCGTGTTTACAACTCTTGTTTTGATACATTTGGTTCTTTGAGTTGTAACACTTAAAACTCGATGGTCGTCTGCTACCTATTTGCCACCTTGTGATGCGATGATAAATTCCGCATGTGCGATGATAAATTCCACACTTAGACCATTTTGCAGACGTCCATTTTCCATTATGCATGTCATTATCTTCACATACCCTTTTCATGCATAGTGGATTGTCATCATAAGTTGAAAAGGATCTCCACAAGCACAACTCGCCATGTGCATTTGCATTCCAAAAGCAAACTACTTATATGCACATCTTCAGGGGGAGCCCTTGCAACTTATGAAGACAATTCCTTATCCTTTACAATGTCACATATTATATTCTCCGTTGAAAACTTCAACTAGTTTGTCATCAATCACCAAAAAGGGGGAGATTGTAAATGCATCTAGTGCCACCCCTAGTTGGTTTTGGAGTATTGACGACAAACCTAGTTGAGGGACTAATGTGTTTGTGAGAATTGTAAGATAACACAGGTAGAAGTCCCTCATTGATTCGGTTTTCCTACCAGAGATGACCCCTAAAAATGTATGAAGACATTGAAGTCAAAGGTGGTATATGAAGACATTCACATTGAAGACTATGACAAGAGAAGACATCGCATGAAGCCTATGGAGCTCGAAGACTTAGATCTTTCGTAGTTCCTTTTCTTCTTTGTTGAGTCATAGAAACCACCGTACTGTTAAGTGGGGTCCAAGAGAACCATTCAGAATGACTGAAGTGATGCTTAAACAAAACCTATGTCTTCGAGTGAAGACTATGAGAGCGAATCTTGTCCAGAGTCGGACAAGTCAGCTTTGCTTGTAGCCCAAGTAAAGTTGCCGTGTGAGTTTGAAATCTGACCGTTGGAACACGTGTCAGTTCCTTAGTGACCCAGGGTCATTCCGGACAAATCGGGTCGGGTTGCCTAGTGGCTATAAATAGCCCACCCCCTACAAGCATAAACGGTTGGCTGCTCAGAGTTAGTGTACGGCTTTTGTCGTTTGAGAGCAACCCACCTCGAAGCATTTAAGAGAGAATTCCTTAACCACCCAGAGCCAAAGAGAATTAGGCATCACTTAAGTCTTCTTGTCTGTGTGATCTGAAGACTTATTACACTTGAGGACTGTGCATCCTCCAGCCGGTTAGGCGTCGCGTTCTAAGCATCCAAGAGACATTATGGATCGCCGGTGAACGAAGTCTGTGAAGGTTTGGGAGTCTACCTTGAAGACTTACCAGAGTGATTGGGCGAGGCCTGTGTGACCTTAGCTCAAGGGGAATACGGTGAGGACTTGGTGCCCTGAGCTGCGTGTTCAGGACTGGGTGTTCGGGACTGTGTGTCATCAGGTTTAAATACCTAGCCGCCCTAACCAGATGTACAGTTGTCACAGCAACTGGAACTGGTCCAACACGTCATTGTCTTCAACAAGTCACTGGTTTCATCCTTCCCTTCTCTTTACGTACTGTTACTCCTTGTGAAGACATTGTATGATTGCACTATCTTTTATCTTCACTGAGTGACTGCATGTTCTGTTTGGCTTCATAATTTCTTCCTACTTGATCCTTACTACATTGCTGCTCTTAGTCATTGTACTTTCATTCTATTGAATACTTGACTATGGCTTGCCTAGTGTAGTCTACCTTCCGCTGCAGGGTAATAGGTTTATTTGGGTCGTTGGTCTTCATAACTTCCACGTTTTGAAGACTTCCATAAAAATCGCCTATTCACCCCCCTCCCCTCTAGTCGATATAACGCACTTTCAGCGACATTGCTTTCAATGCGATTATGCCTCTATGTCGTGCTTCGACACGTGGGAGATATAGCCGCATTGAGGGCGTTACAACGAGCCAATTATGCCACGTAAAATCGCTTTTCTTCAGCAAAAAAAGCGATACATCACGCGGTCCGTCACTAAAGCACCGTCACAAAAAATGCTGATGTTAACACTTTTCTGACACCTAAGATCATATCTTAGGTGATGGTTCATGTTTTGTCACTAAAGTCCATTTTCGGTGACGACCAGGACTTATCACATTAGATCGTCCGGTTTGTCACAATATTGTTTTCAGTGACGTACCGTCATTGACAATCATTGCGTAAGGTTTGACCGATCAATAGTTATGACATATGGGCCTAAAAGATGTTGATGTGGATTCTTAGATGTGGGTCTAGACGACGCTGATGTGGCTCCTTACACGTGGGTCTAGACGACGCTGACGTGGCCTGCAATTCCGTCATAGTTACTGTCTTAGATTAAAGATGGCGTCAGTTTGTTTAATGTTGCAATTGCAACCGAATTTAAATTTAACTTTTAGTAAAATAAAAATGAAACTTAAATAACTTCTGTTGGCGCTGAAACTTAAAATTCTTAACCCAATTGTATCACACAATATAATGATCAATCATTGGACAGAGTATCACACGGGACATAACAAGAGACAAACAAAGTATCACGACCAACAAATGCACCGTCAGGATTGTGAGAAGCTTCTTTCGGAACCCAGTTGCGACTGCCTTACGAAGATACTCAACGTTCCATCCAACTCTTACTGCATATGTTCAAGAGCAACGGTTTTATCTTCTTGTTCTTCTTCAGGGCTTCAATTCCTTCTAGTTGCTTCCTTTCGAGCTCTTCGATTTTCTATTGTTGAGAAACTATTTTTGAACTCCGATCTTGTTTATATTTATTAGCTGTTGCTTTCACCTGTCTTGAGTTGCAAGCATTTGTTCAAGCTCTCTCATGCGTTCATGAGAGGTTGATTTCTGCATAGAGCTAGATGAGAGTAACCTACATAGTTTGCTTACCATTGCTGCTAAATTGCTTCACGGTATTGCGATTGCCCATTATACTAGAAAGTATTATGTGTACCGGATCCTAGATGTTTCTGGTAGCATTATTCATGTTTCCCTACCACTAATGCTAATTAAGTTGGATACATGCACGCTGAAGTTCAACATTAGCTGTCTCTTGTTCCTCTAAGTTGGAACATGTTTATAAAAATAGGAGGTAACACTAATGGCAAGAAGAGGCAACTAGTTGAGCTTGCTTGCTTGGTCTCAGCACTAAAATTATTTTTTTAAAGTCCATCGAAACCGTTGCGAGGGCTCCAACGGTGAAAACGGATCACAACACCGATGATATGGCTTTTCATTTATCTTTTAAACGGAAGTATGTCAAAGGAGGGAGTAGTTGCACCCATATTGATGAATAGAATTATTGCTTTATGAATGCATCAGCAAGAAGTTTCAGTTATTAGCGTTCTCTCTTTAGCACACACGTACATCCTTTTCCCAACACTGTTACTAGTATTATTATTTGCAAGGAGCCAATTAAGGTTATCGGAAGGTTACGCAAAAATCATGTGCAATGCAAAAACGTGAGAGATGGGACCATGTAACTCAATCTTATCAGGACCGATAAAATATACTCGCTCCATCCCATAATACAAGATCGTTTTGCAAGTTGTACCAATCAGCAGAACACAAGTATGTGGACCTCTGGCACCGCACCGAAATCATTGCTTTTATCTGAAAAGCAGGACAGATTTATATGGAAGTGGACTGCTGATCATTGCTACACTGCAAAATCTGCGTATCTATGTCAGTTCAATGGAAGAATTCAGTTGCCCCTGTCGGACCTTATTTGGAAGATCAAAATACCGCCTAAAGTATAAAAAAAAAATGCCTGGCTTGCTGTTCAAAACAAATGCCTTACGGCTGACAACCTTGCTAACGCAAATGGCCTCACAGCCCAGTCTGCCCCCTATGCAATATTGGAGTTGAATCAGCTGTGCATCTGTTTGGCACTTGCCCTTACGCTGCTGGCATATGGGGTTTCTTTCTGACGAAATATAAATACTCTTTCGACTTGAGGCCTGGATTCAACATGGCTAGCTTGATAGAGTGGTGGTTGCAAACCTTGGAGATACTTCCTGTGCAGCGTCGACAGGAGTTCTCTTCACTTTGCATGACCATATGGTGGATGACCTGGAAAGAGAGGAATGGTAGGATCTTCAACCTGAAGGCCTGCGACTTTCTGAGCACCTGCACTTCAATCTCGGAAGAGAACCGAGCCTGGCTTCATGCAGGAATCGAAGGAGTGAAATGGGTGGGGTAGTCGCCTTTTGACCCTCAGTGAACCTTGTAGCTTGTACTCCTAACCAATAGTGTTTGCCATTTCTCTTCCGTCTTGGTCACTTGACAATGGCCTCTATACCATGTAACCTGTCTTTTTTCCCTCTTAACGAATGAAAAGCAGTGCCTGCTGCATTTCGTCAAAAGCACAACACAATGGTCCGAAAGAGCATGCAACAAAATCTAGGTTCAGGACACCTTGATGACAAAAACTACTCCCTCCGTCCCATAATATAAGAGGCAATCATTTAGGCTATAGAAATCGTGCCTGGACTGAGGCTCCAACGATGATGAAATGCACCTTATAAGAGTTAAAATACGGGACATCATCCCTCTCTTCTTTCAGGTATCAGGACTAACACTTGAATGAATGGAAAACCAATCAACCATATGTACATCAACTGCCATTTGTAGTTCCTGATATGCTATGCTATGCTATAAAAACAAAATTGCCTACACAACGGATCTCTTTACACTCTTGGCTAGATTATAGGGCCTACGAGACCAGCTCCAGTTTTTTTTAAATGCATCTTCCTTGCAGCTCCCAGGACTATTTGAATTACAGATGCCACTGGCCACTGCGTTCCTCCTCTCAAGATAGGCAAGACAGACGAACAGATCACAAACTAATCAGATAGCGCCCTTTCCCAAGACAGGTCAGACAGACCAAAGGATCATCACAAACTAAACTTCAGTGATCATTCCACGGAGGAGACAGTGTACATTGTACACCTCACGCCAGACAATGGACAACATAGGCTGCTATTCAGAGTCTGAGTCGATTGCTAGTACCAATCTTGGTCGAACTGACCGTTGCTGCCGAGCCGGTGACAAAGGACCACCAGGTCTCTCCCCAGGCAAGTCATCATCCACAACTGAAGCTGCACACAAGGAATCAAATATTAAGTCTACCTGTGAAAATGTAGAAGTGTAATTATACAAGGGAACTATAAGTAACTTACACTAACATGTTAACATTTTGCTAAATAGTTTGATCTAACAACAATAGTAGGAATCAGCAACCATACTCCAATTCTAGTCCCTAAAGGAGTATTTAGAGAAATCACAAATAATAAAACTGTAGAAATCAGAAGGGTTAGTTTCTGTGCCTTACCATCTAAAGCTGTTATTTCATCCTCAGGGTTCCTCCTTTTCTGAGACGCTTTCTTGGCAGTAATTAGACTTTCATCAACGCAATTACTTGCAATCGATGCTTGGCTTTTACCAATGCAATTATTATGTCCATGTTCCAGTAGGTTTGCTGCTGCTGCTACTGGCTCGTGCAGAGGTTGATGGTTGGCAATGTTGTTTTGCACTTCGCCTAGATTATTTGTCAACTGTAAGCCAGGATCATCCTGGGGATTTGAAGGATACTGCCAAAATGAGAGTTGTCCCAGATCATCAAAATCTTCACTGAACATAAGATATGAAGCCTCATCTAGACCACCTCCAGGTTGTTCCTCACACGTTCCTTTAGTCTCAGGTGGATTGGGTGGAAATGGATCTCCAGTGTCATCTGCTGAGCTGGAATTCAAAACATTAGGAGACAACACCGTGACGTTATCATCATCAGAGTCGCTCAGAACTATTATATCTTGCTCTCTTGATACTGCAGGGACATGTTCATCTATAGGAGAAGAATCAAGATCATGTACATTGCTCATAGGGTAATCATAGTGTCCTTGTTCCAAATCTTGAGTGTCCTCATGATCATTATTGCTTGTAGGAGTAATAAAGTTTCCATTTTTAAAGTGCTCTGGGTGGTTAATATCAGAAGATTGCATCGAGTTAACATCCCCTCTATTCGTAATTTCCCACTTGCCGTTGTTGTTTTTTCTAATTCCCAACTTGATACGGGAGCCCAGCTGGTCAGACAGAGACTCCTCTTTAATCTCATGCTTTACAATACTCATGTTGATCTTGGACCCTAAGTTGGTGGCTACAGAGACAGTACCATCTGGTAAATGCCACCGCGTAAGATCCTTCAGTTCAGCTCCACCCTTAACTCTCCAGGAACCATCAGGCTTGACATCAATTTCAGATACATCATCTTCGCAGTTTTGGATCTGGACCACCAAAATGCAACAGTGTCAGCAAAATAAAGCATAATGGACTAATGTAGACTTGAACATGTACATCATTTCCACTATGATCTCACCAGCGAAGTGATCCGGTTGAAATATGGGTCAATGATTATGTTGTCCAGAGAATAATTCTTCAGGCAAATTGGGCATTGCCACTGCAGACAGGAACATATAGTTTTATTAGGCAAAGAAGGTAAGAGAATAACTGGTCAATTTACGAAAAAAGCCAAACCTTCCGTGAACGTTGATTAAGTTCCACAAAAGCTTCTAAATCAAAGCAACCCATGTGGACACAGGGTTTAAACCTGCCAGCTATCTTAATCCTTGAACCAGTCATCTGTCAAGATAAATTAGCTTTCAGGAAGGCACATATTACAGAACCTAGCATACAAAGACATAATGGCTAACTTTGTGTCAAGGAGTACAAAATATACTATGGATCATACAATACCATATTGCCATTATGGGATTGATGAATAGCATCTGGGTTGACAATTATAATATAAAGTACGTATGATAATTTTCAAAGAATATATTTAAGCGTTGGGTGTCATGGCTCACACATAAAATAATGTCAGGCCATCAGGTGGCAAATGCAACATTCAGTATTCAATGGACATGAGGTCAGATGTAATAGATATATCAGATCAAGTATTAGCAAATATCTACGCATCTAGACATTCTCAGTAATGGGCAAAGTAATTACCGGACATCGGAGATTCACAGAGACCCTGTCAGCCACAACCTCAATATCACTATCACTGTCAGCATTATCTGCCTCAGCTCCACCACCAACACAACGCCGCACACGAGCAAGGGCATGATCAAACTTCTCGCCATCATGTTCCTTCGGCACCAGATTTAGGACCTGCCCATTATCAAATTTTAAGAAAGGAACAGAACCGTAAAGCACAGTCCTGGAGTTTGGAAAGAAAAAATATTTTTAACAGCATAGCTCGAGATAAAACAGAAATCCTGGCCAGGAACCAACTGGAATAAGGAACATTCCATCACAGACAATCTTATTTTTGTACTTTTGCGCCATCTTTCATCACATAAAATAGCTATCCTCACGAATACAGTGGAGTTCCACTTGTAGGGACGATCTACAGGTAGTGTGTGCCACCGAATCCAAACAAGCCTGATTGATTGTACTAGCCTGAGGGAAGTAAAGGATACTAAGCAGACTAAGGAGGGGCAGAGGTGGGAACCACCGGCTGATGATCTACTCAAAATAAATGATGATGGAGGTGCTTCACAGGATAATTCAAATGGGGTTTTTGGCTTCATCATCCGAGATAAAAGTGGTCAGGCTGTTGCCGCTGGTGCAGGTAACATACCCTATTTACTGAACCCGTTGCATTCTGAAGCCGTGGCATGTCTGAAGAGTTTGCAAGCTGCACAACAGTTCGGTATGGCGTCGGTGATTGTCGAGACGGATTCCACAACACTCATGCAGGCGATTAAAGGAACGGCCCAGGATCGCTCTGCCATAGGTGTCATCTTCCGAGAGATTAAAGTTCGTGCTCGTTTAAACTTTTCTTTTTTTGAGATTGTTTTTTGCCCAAGGGGCTGTAACAAGGTAGCAGATTCTCTAGCTGCTCACTGTGCACGAATGGGCCATGCATCCTCAGCCTTCTAGCCGGATGGAGCGCCAAACTTTGTTCATGCATTGGTTGCCAGCGACTTGGCTGGCCGTTCTGGTTAATGGAATAGAGAGTATTCCGGCTCAAAAAAAGAAAAGAAAAACATTACGAGCATCATAAATTGGGGCATGGTCACTGGTGATCGATTTCAAACGCACCCACCCAGCCAGACAGAAACAACACATTTTTCTCCCATGGACACTGGTTCGTACTTTCCATTTTCTTTCTACCTTATCTCCAACAACCAGGCCACCACTCACTCCATACCTTCGCAAGTAACACAAACGAAGGCTCTGGATCGTTGTCCCCACCGTCACGCCCCTAACCTGCTGCTCCGCTTCCCAATCGCCTCTCGCACTGGGCACCCGCAATATGGATCTATAGATAAACAATTTTCTCGCCGATATGAAAGCACCCACCCACTGCCGCCTCAATGAGGGTCACTCACACCACCATTTGGGAGCTGTGTGCTCCACCCCCTGCCGTTCTTGGATCTACTGTGTTTTTTAATTTAGAAGTTGGTTTCATCAAGTTGGATGCGACTAGTTGAGTCAGAAATTGGTATTCCTTTAGTAGGAAGCTACTGCTTTTGTAAGTGAAGTTGGTGTTCACTGGGCTGGGAGTTGGGTGTTCATGGAGTTGAAAGCTCCAGTTGTTGAAGTTATAAGTTGATATTCATTTGAGAAGAAAAATGTGTGTTGATAGTTGAAAATTGTAGATCACCTAGCCAAAATTTGATGTCTCTTAGCTTCTCCGCTGGCACCACCCCACGCCAGTGATGGCCGGTGCCGGAGTGGAGGCAGAAGTAGAGAGGGAGGATACAATAGTGTGGCAGGAAAGATACAGGTGTTTGGTGCACGGGGGCGAGATCCCTGTTCCAAAAGGGGAAGAGAGTCCTGTTGGAATCAATCACACTACACTGCATGCATGCACAATCACCAAATAGATGTCCTAAACGTTAAAGACAAGGAGAGGGAGAAATAGAACATATTCAGCATTTATGGAAAAGGTGAAGAAAAACATGCTTCGTGAAATGAACAATCTAATAGTAAGTGGTCTTGACAATGGAAATGTGGAAATGCCTTCTGTGACACAACATAACAGTTACCTCTTGCAGAGATCTCCTCTTGGCAATTCTAACACCCAAAGAAAACATGCGGGAGTCACTTCTAGATAGAACAATTTTATTAGGTCCTTCTTTGCAATATTCCGTTAACTGCAAAGAGAAATGATGAGTAGGATCAACAAACATCCATACAGAAAATGTAACTAATAATCAACTAAAGAATATAATAGGTATTTCGACAAATCATTCGAAAGCAAGAATAAGAGAGAGCATGCTCCATGGAACAAGACTTACTACAGGACCATCATCTCTACCATTGGCCCCTAACTGCTGTGTAGGTTGCCGGTTAACAACCCTGACTTGAATACCTGAGGGGGAGAAAAAGAACTGCTAATATGAATCAGATCTATAATGATTGGAATTAATAGAACAATGGTAAGAGAATACCCGCAGGGGGTGGGGGGAGTAGGAGGCTGGGACTAAAGAAGAGATACAACTATACAAGAGAATACAACCAGGCTCCATCCTAAAGGAGAGGAGAAAGAGGCATTTTTGAAGCAGAACCGGGAAGCTAAAAGGATTAACATGCATACAGACGTGCACACACATATCGCTCGTAATCGGACAAGGGAATGCAACACAAGATGACAAATGGTATTCGGCGCAGCAACCAAGCACAAGCTACATCTAGCTTTGGTCACACCACATAAACCTAGGAAAGTAAATCACCATGCAAACATGAACTCATTTTAACAGCTAAATATTAGTTTGGAAGGCAAATATGAAGCCCGTCCTTCAATCAGGTGCATGGCGGGGAACAGTGTCAGTGTGTGCACCAAGTATAACAATAAGGCAAATGTTAAAGATGCATCTTCCCTGGATACTTGTAGATTACATGACTCGTAAGAAACCAAACCTGTGCAATGAACTTGAGTATGTGTCCTTTAAGCTAAATAAACAATTTTCTATAGATCTATATCAAAGGATGTTATCTAGTAGGCCAATGCATATTACCATTAATTTGCATATCAGAGTGTAAAGGCCATTGCATCCTGAAAGGAACTTGGTCATCAAGAAGGATACACCAAACCTGCAAGAACATAAGTGGTGCAAAGAAACTTAATGTCAACAATGCATGCAGACAGTGGTCTGATATTCTCTAGTATGGCAGAAGATGACTGGAAATAGCATACAGTGACCATAACTATACTCACAAGTCACAGCCAAATCTTTGAATTACAACAATCTGGCATTTCTTAATAATGCATGACCAAAGAAACACTTATTGAAGGATGACCCTGGACAAACCTAATACTTCAAGGAAATGAAAAGAACCTGAATGTCATATTCGTCTTTCTGTAGCATTTCCCTATTAGCTCTTGATAATGGAAAGGTTTTCTCGAGATACTGTATAGTATATGACCTGGACCATAGGAAAGAATCACACACAAAAACTATGCAAATTTCAGAATGTCATGGTTCAGTTTAATTCATCAATTTATGCACTGACCAAGTGAATTAATAATATTCAATGCATAACTCACCCATCAGTCGCTATTTTAGAAGGAGCTATTGATGTTGGAAGTAATGGATGATTGATAGTGACCCAGAAACTGCAAGTTATAGAAGGAAACTATGTTAAAACAGCTGGTCATTTAATATTAATACTGGAGAATGAGGAATTGATTAGATAATGTTCTCAGCCTTAAATGTTGAAAAGGCAAACAGGCAGAACAAAAGATGAGTTTGGTATTGCATGAAAGTTTTGAAGAACTTACGGATCGGCCTTATTTATTCGACAGACGTCACAGTAGAAGCTGGAAGGTAATTCCTGAGGAACACTCTCTGCAGACTTCTCGGATATGATAACACAACCAACATGTTGCCAGACATTGCATTGTGGATTATCACACTGAAAAGGTCCAAGCAAGTTAGGTGGAACAAACAGAACCTATCAAGAACAGAACTGCCAATTTCATAAAACACATGATATTCGTAATAAAATAAGTTCTGTGTTCCAAAACAACTAACGTGGGGTTTTAGAATATAAGAACAATTCACTGCTTTGAAGTTTCAGAATGTACATAAACTGATTTAATGATTCAGTATACAATCTGCATAATCAAGGAGACTGACGAACAAATTGTGATCTTGCTGCATTGATTGGAGAAAATGAAAAGACAATTAAACTGTCAAGTAGTCATGTTTGTGATGAAAACTAATACCTTTATCATGGATCCATTGGCCATGGAGTTACCACAAGGACAACGGACCTTGACATCCTTTTGAGCAGAGCCATTTAACTTTTTTTTAGGCTTTACACTTTGTCCTGAATCAATCTGATTTAGTGAGCCTGCAGCAGAATTTGCAGGACTGTGCAGTTTCCTAGATATTAAGCAAAAACAGACAGTATGAGTGTATGACAAAACACAGTAGGAGTCAATCCAAATAATACAAACACAAGGTCAGTATGTGAACAAATGCAAACTCACCTAAAGGTTTCATCAACTATTTTCAACACGGTTTCTTTTTCAACTGCCGGTTTCTTTGTTAAGCCATTCAGTTGTGATACTGCAAGAACAATATGAAAGTTATTCCTCTTGTACCTTTAGACAAACACTAGTATAAAAGGGCCAGTGTTGGAAGAAGAAAGACAAAAAACAATGCACCTTGATCTTGTTGATCAGATAGTATTGCTAAGATTTTATCCACCAATTCCTGGAATTGTAAAGCAAAATCAGATAAACAAAAAGTGGCTTAGAAGTAAATACTCAATATAAGTACTAAAAGGCACAGAGAAGTTAATTAGTTCCGAAAGATGTTACGGTATTAGTAAGGACGACTTGACAATCTAATCGATTATTTGTTCCCAAAGTAAAGGGAAGATTGAAACGTTTGAGCAAGTGATGTAAACTTGTAAAGTAAAGCAATAAGTATAATTTATATTTGTAGAATGTATTCATGTAGATTTACGAAATTGGATTGAACAAACCTGCTTCTTTCCTTGCTTTGAAAGTCCAAGCAGATGCAGGACATCTTTTAGCTCTTTTATTCTGAAGTGCTTCAACTTGTCCTGCAACAAAGCATTTAGCTATCAGCGACATAAAACAGATGAATAAGCCACACAGGTCTATTCCTTTAGGACAAGACTAACACATACATGAAAAGGGGTGCTAAATAAGATAATCACTTGAAAGCTCTACTTCGTAAGAGGGGCATCTTGACAACATAAAAGAACTAACACAGAAAATGATGAAATTTCCAATATAGACCACTCCAATTGATTATACATAGTGATGTAAACAAGAAACAAGTTTTATCAGATGATGCGAGGAGCTGAGGGCAGAACTATCGATGCCGCTGCTATCCCGTATACTATACATGAGTAAGGGCATGGTATAGTGTAATATAGCGACAGTTCTGGACTGTTGTCAAATGCTTGGGTAAGAGCACCTAGTAGCTATCAACTACAATATACAGATATTAAGTACCACTAAAGTGAAGGTGGCGCAGCAATGACATTTAGCAATGGAACTCAAATCTAAAACTTGGTTACTAAATGCATCCCTCCAAACAATCTTACTGAAGCCAAGTTGCCGAGCAATGTAAACAGTACCAGTGGAAGAGAATGGCAAACAGATAAAGAAATCAGCTAGCTTTGCGGAAACAAGCAATGCAAGAAGACTAAGAAATACTAACTGTGAGCAGTTTCAGCACCTAGCAAAATGTTAGTAGGGCATGTCAGCTTGGGCGTCAGCGGTGTCGAATCCCAGATTGCAATCTCTACAGAAAACAACTTGTAACGATGTAAGATGCGCAGCTGCGGCCTAATTGTAAGCAGTTACATGTATGGACCTAGTAGCCAGGCTTGGTAAGTAAAGCTAGTTCAAGTTACAGAAGGGAATTGACAAGGGATGATCAATCAAGAGTTTCCCTGTCCCTAATCGGCTAAACAGAAACCTATTAAGCGGTAGGAGTATGAAACTAATCAAGACGGCTCGTCAGAGTTCTACTAGGTCATGATGGGAGGGGGTCGCTGGAGGAGGGCCTTAGAATTAGAACCGACCCGTCGCCAGATTGAGGTCGCCGTACAGGGTAGAAGCGGTCATCCACCGCGGAACACGTCCCGATGGAATCGCAAACGTATGAGGCATGGAGGGATATGCGTAGAGATGCGGGTACCTTGCAACCGGCGAGCGCCGCGTCGGCGGACTCCGGCTCCATGGCGGCTCTGGCCGGGGGGAATCCAATGTGACGACGCCCTACGCGAGGCGGGCGGAGTGCAGGGAGGAGCGTCGGCGGAGAATTGGAGGAGGCTAGAAGAATCGCGGCTGCCGGAGGAGGAGGGGCGCTCCGCTCCGTTGGTGTGCGGCGGCTCGCGGGCGTGGCGGCCTGGCTGCTCTCTTTTCTCCTCCTCTTCTCTTCGGGTGATGACGACGACCGAGGGAAGAAACCTACGACGGGATCTGGGCGGGACGCGTGTACCCTACGAGGACTGGCGCGGATCTTAATGCTCTCTCCCCTGGCTTAGGCGACAGATCCGATTTTGATTAGGGTCTTTTTTAAGGGACTTTGATTATGAGTCTTTGGAGTAACTTCCGTTACATGTGGCGTATGACTTATACTAGTAGACATCCTTGACGTATGAAAACAACCAGTAATGTCAACATCTTGTTGTGAACTTGTCGTAGCTCTCATGATCAGGGTTTTTTATTATGCTTTTATATTTATATAAATATTTTGCAACCATACAATAATTAAAAATTATTATTATATTATATTGTCCAAATTTTATTGTCCCATACAACCAAATATATCACTAAATATATTGCAAAACATTCGTGCAGCAATGTGTGAGATAACATCTAATCCTATATACCTAAATAGTTGATCCCCACTTAACTTCAACTAGATGATACCCCGCACGTTGTTGCGGGAATATTTTGTAACATATTTCAATGTGACTCGTTGTATGAAACATGAATATTTGAAGTAATAATATAAAAAGCTAACAATAAAAATACATATAATTTATTGTGCTTGATTACTATATAGCTGTAAAATGTTTATTAAATGTATATAGCATAATAGAATGAAAAAACCCTCATGTATGTTACATGTTGAGATAAGTCTTTTTTTCATGCATGTCATGATGAAGTGGCATGCTTGCATGTTGAGAGACATATGATAGTGGGGGTGAGCCTTTTCTCATGCATGTTGTGCAATGATGTGGCATGCTTGCATGTTGAGAGAAATAGTTAGTGGGGGCTAGCTATTTAGATATACTCCCTCCGTTCCTAAATACTTGTCTTTCTAGGCATTTCAACAAATGACTGCATACGGAGCAAAATGAGTGAATCTACACTTTAAAATATGTCTACATACATCCGTATGTAGTAGTCATTTGAAATGTCTAGAAAGACAAATATTTAGGAACGGAGGGAGTAGAAGATTCTCTCAATGTGAAAGTATGCCACCTCACCATGCCAGCATGTATGAACTAAATAATTGATCTCCACTAAGAGCATCTTCAGCAGCCGCGCTAAACAAGCGCCGCGCCTCAATTTTGCCCTTTTTAGCGCGCGCGCAATCGGTAGAGGGGCTCCAGTGCGCGCGCAATAACCGCGCGCGCGGCATATAGAGTTGGGCACGCGGTCTGAATCGCCATCACGTGCTGTGAATTTGGGGCACCCGCTTCCGCGCGTGGCACACACGAGCGCTCGCGCCGCACTCTCTCCACCGCGCCACCTTCGCCCCACACGCGCCGGCGCCGGCGAATTGACCCGATGGACGCACGCGCCGCCCCCCCCCCCCTCACCCCTTCCTATAGCCGCGACCCCTCCATCGCCGCCGCTACCACAAACCCTGGCGTGGAGAGCATTGGCCTCGCCTCCGCCGGAGCTCCTCCGAGCATCGGCCTTGCGCGCGGCCTCTTCATGCCGTCGTGGATGACCTCGGCGGCGGGTGGCGTCACGCGGGCGCTCGCCGTGAAGCCACGTGCCCCCCCCCCTCGAAGCTCCCAAATGCGGCGCAGCCGAAGAAGGGCAAGACATCCGCGAAGAAGAACAAGGTGGCGGACGGCTCCGGCACCTCAAAGGCGTCGAGGAAGAAGCTTGCAGGGCGTGTGACGGGCACGGCGGCTACCGAAGCGCCGGTGAGCTCACTTGTTGAGCCGGCGGCCGACGCGCACAATATGTTCGAGGAATTGCCCCAAAGGTAGAAAATTTCCCCCAACTTATCTTTTGTTGTTATTTTTTGAATGCATACATATAGATAGCTTTTTTACATTGTTATATATACTTTGTAGTGTCAACAATGATGCATACATGTCAACTATGAGGGTTGGCTCCAACAATTCGCATTAGTCTCAAACCAATGACATGCATTTCGATGACCATGAGTTCGAGGTGGACGAGGATGGTGAGGGCATTGTCGACGCACCGAAAGGAAGAGCGGGCAATTACACCAACGCCGATGACATCTTACTATGCAATACTTGGTTGCAAGTCTCGAGGGATCCATCGGTTGGAGGTGATCAAAGTAGAGATGCTTATTGGCTTCGGATGAAGGAACACTTTGATGTTCGCAACGTTAGTGGAATTGACCGCTCCGATCTGTAAGTGCATCTAGTGCCACCCCTAGTTGGTTTTGGAGTATTGACGACAAACCTAGTTGAGGGACTAATGTGTTTGTGAGAATTGTAGGATAACACAGGTAGAAGTCCCTCATTGATTCGGTTTTCCTACCAGAGATGACCCCTAAAAATGTATGAAGACATTGATGTCAAAGGTGGTATGTGAAGATACTCACATTGAAGACTATGACAAGAGAAGACATCGCATGAACCCTATGGAGCTCGAAGACTTAGATCTTTTGTAGTTTTGTTTCTTCTTTGTTGAGTCATAGGAACCACCGTACTGTTAAGTGGGGTCCAAGTGAACCAGTCAGAATGACTGAAGTGATGCTTAACCAAAACCTATGTCTTCGAGTGAAGACTATGAGAGCAAAACTTGTCCAGAGTCGGACAAGTCAGCTTTGCTTGTAGCCCAAGTAAAGTTGTCGCGTGAGTTTGAAATCTGACCGTTGGAACACGTGTCAGTTCCTTAGTGACCCAGGGTCATTTCGGACAAATCAGGTCGGGTTGCCTAGTGGCTATAAATAGCCCACCCCCTACAACCATAAATGGTTGGCTGCTTAGAGTTAGAGTACGGCTTTTGTCGTTTGAGAGCAACCCACCTCGAAGCCTTTGAGAGAGAATTCCTTGCAAGGATAAAACCCTAACCACCCAGAGCCAAAGAGTGTTAGGCATCACTTAAGCCTTCTTGTCTGTGTGATCTGAAGACTTATTACACTTGAGGACTGTGAATCTTCCAGCCGGTTAGGCGTCGCGTTCTGAGCATCCAAGAGACATTGTGGATTGCCGGTGAACGAAGTCTGTGAAGGTTTGGGAGTCTACCTTGAAGACTTACCTGAGTGATTGGGCGAGGTCTGTGTGACCTTAGCTCAAGGGGAATACGGTGAGGACTGGGTGTCCTGAGCTGCGTGTTCAGGACTGGGTATCCGGGACTGTGTGTCCTCAGATTTAAATACCTAGCCGCCCTAACCAGACGTACAGTTGTCACAGCAACTGGAACTGGTCCAACAAATCATTGTCTTCAATGAGTCACTGGTTTCATCCTTCCCTTCCCTTTACTTACTCTTGGTCCTTGTGAAGTCATTGTATGATTGCACTATCTTTTGTCTTCACTGAGTGACTGCGTGTTCTGTTTGGCTTCATAATATCTTCCTACCTGATCCTTACTACATTGCTGCTATTAGTCATTGTGCTTTCACTCCATTGAATACTTGACTATGGTTTGCTTAGTGTAGTCTACCTTCCGCTGCATGGTAATATGTTTATTTCTATCGTTTGTCTTCATAACTTCCATGTTTTGAAGACTTTCATAAAAATCGCCTATTCACCCCCCCTCTAGTCGATATAACGCACTTTCAATTGGTATCAGAGCAAGGTACTCCCTTGTTCTGTGTGATTCGGTTTAACCACCTGGAGTTTTAGCTATGTCGACTGCAGGGATAATTAAAGTCTCCGCTGCGTGCCCCGTCTTCGATGGAACTGAATATCCCTACTGGAAGAATAAGATGCGCATGCATCTTGAAGCCATTGGCGTCGACCTATGGTATGTCGTCAAGAACGGTGTTCCCAAGGCTGGAGAAGGTGTCACTGCTGCTGATGTCAATAAGTTCATTCAACTGGACTCTACTGCCAAGAATATCATCTATGGTCATCTGACCAAAGGACAGTATGGCCGCGTGAGTGCTTTGGAAACATCTAAGCTAGTCTGGGACTGGCTCTCCAAAGTCAACGAAGGCGTCTCAACCCAGAGAGATCAGAGAATTAGTGTCCTTCGCAACCTCTTCAACCGCTTCAAGTGAAATAACAATGAGAATGTCCAGCTCACGTTTGATCGACTCACTGACATCACAAATGAGCTTCAAGCCCTTGGCTCTAATGAGATCACCAAGCATGAAGTCGTAAACACACGCACTACTCACTATCAAACATCTAGTGACGATGACTCTGATTGTGGTTCAAAACCCAGCTACAAAACACTTGCTAAAATTGCAACTGAACAACAGAAAGCCATGGAACATATTCAAAAACTGTTAGACAAAAGCGATGATCTGTTAGGCGCTGAAATGACTCGATCTGAGTCCTTAATTGAAGACATAAAAAATCTTCATGTTAAGTATGAGGAACTTGAAAGTCGTCATGAAACACTCTCAACAACTCATGAAAAGCTTTCCTATGATTATCTTCAAAGGAAGCAAGATCTTGAGAAATTGAGAGCGGCTCATGAAGATCTTCAAAAGGAAAATGAGTCACTTCGCGCCAAATAGATCAGTTCTGCTCAGGAAGGATTTGAACCACCATGTCTTAAATGCATTGAGCGTGATAATACTACTTCTGTTGATGAATGTTCTACTGCTGCTACTGTTGCAATATCTTCAACTGTTGATGTGAAAATTAACCCCTCTGCTGAGGATTCCACTGCTATTGCTGATGAGAATGCTAGGTTGAAGACATTGCTTGAAACAGGGATGTACAAAAGTCTTAAAGGGCATCAGACACTATGTGATGTCCTCAAAAAGCATATCTTGAACCGAAACCCGAGGAAAGAGGGTGTTGGGTTCGTAAGGAAAATGAATGCTGATGGCTCTTACTGGAAACCTGAGCAGTACCCCAAAACCACATGGGTTGCTGCAAAGAAATCTTCAGCAGATCCATCCACTCTATCTGGCTTCACTTGTGCAAACCCCATTGTCATTGATGAATCCTTTGATGCAAACTATAAACTGTTTAAGAATCAGAATGGTGAAGTGTTTGCCAGGTACATTGGTACTAACTGCAGGAATGGACCGCCTATGAAGAAGATCTGGGTTCCAAAAAAGTGTCTGGAGAATCTTCCTATGAATGTCATCATGACACCACACGTGAAGAAGACATACCCCAGACCACAGGCTTCATACGGTCCAAAGGCTTCATACAGACAGAGGACTCACCTGAGTCGCACTAACGCAAATGCTTTGCAGGGAAACCATACTCAGGCCTATGAATATGAGCGCGATTCATCAAACCGCCATGTTCATAAGACCAAGAACTATTCTACTTATTCTTATGAGTACTATTGTCCGCCTGCAAGACTGTTTGCTAGGGCTCCAAAGCCAAAGTTCTCAGATGCTGCACTTAGACTTATTGCTTCTAAGCCACCCTTGAAGATGTGGGTGGCTAAGAAAGCTTAACTCTCTTTTGTAGGGAAAGGTCTCCAGCAGAAAACCAAAATCGTTTGACGCTATTGCTGGGGACCTTAAACATCTTGTAGGGCGCAAGATCAAATGCCCGAATGGTCTTACTATGTACTTCATTCCTGAATCGCTTGCTACTCTCCCTATTAGTCCTAATCTGGATCTAAGCTTTCATAACCCACTGGTTCGTCAAATGTTTTTGCTTCACAATTCTCTTCGTGAAGCCTATCTCCCTAACTGCACTGTAGGGTACGACACCATCGTCTTCAGAATGGATTATTGATAGTGGGTGTACCAATCACATGACTGGCAAAAGAAGCCTTCTTATGGACTCAACCTTACGTCCATCCAACAAGAGTCACAACACATTTGCTGACACTGGTAAAAGTAAGGTATTGGGTCTAGGTAGAGTTGCAATCTCAAAGGATCAACACATGGATAAAGTCATGCTTGTTGAATCCCTTGGCTTTAACTTAATGTCTGCCTCAATGCTTTGCGATTTGAACATGATCGTAATGTTTGGAAAATATCGCTGCCTTGTTCTAATGGAATCTGACAAGTCTCTAGTGTTTGAAGGGTATCGGAAAGATGATTTGTACGTGGTAGATTTCTCAGCAGGACCACAGCTTGCCGTATGTCTTCTAGCAAAAGCTTCAGAATGCTGGCTCTGGCATCGGAGGCTAGGGCATGCTGGCATGAGGAACCTTCACACCCTTGCAAAGAAGAAGCATGTCATAGGCATCGAGGGCGTCAAGTTCAAGAAAGATCACTTATGCGGTGCCTATGAAGCAGGAAAGATGACGAGGGCCAAACATCCCTCGAAGACAATCATGACAACCACTTGACCCTTCAAACTGCTCCACATGGATCTTTTCGGTCCCACTCATTACTCAACTCTTATACTACTGCTTGTCTCTATGGCTTTGTCATTGTTGATGATTATTCTAGATATACTTGGGTGCACATAATCCTCTACAAGACTGAAGTGCAGGATGTCTTCAGACGCTTCGCCACCGAGCAATAAACAACTATGGCGCCAAGATAAAGCACATCAGAAGTGACAATGGCACTGAATTCAAGAACACTGGCCTTGATACATATCTTGATACTTTGGGCATCACACATGAATTCTCAGCTCCATACACGCCACAACAGAATGGCGTCGTCGAACGCAAGAACAGAACACTCATTGAGATGGCCCGAACGATGCTTGATGAATACAAGACTCCAAGAAAATTCTGGCCTGAAGCCATTGATACTGCATGCCATACAATCAATCGTGTTTATCTTCACAAGCTTCTGAACAAGACATCTTATGAGATCCTTACTGGCAAGAAGCCAAATGTCAGTTACTTCAGAGTATTTGGAGCCAGGTGCTGGATCAAGGATCCACATCACACTTCAAAATTTGCACCAAAAGCACATGAGGGTTTTATGCTTGGATATGGAAAGGATTCACACTCCTACAGAGTCTTCAATCTCTTTCATTATAAAGTGGTTGAAACAGTGGGTGTGCGGTTTGATGAGACTAACGGTTCACAAAGAGAGCACCTGCCAAATGTGCTAGATGAAGTTTCATCCAGCGAAACAATCAAGCTAATGGGAACTGGAGAAATCATACCCTCTGAGGCTCAACCTGAAGAGGAACTTATCATCTCCGCACCTGATCAACCTGAAGACAATGCTCAGCCTGAAGACAATCCCACTAACAATGACAATGAACAGCAAGAGCAAAACCTTCGCCCTGTACATCCTCGTGTTGCCAATGAAGTGCAGATTGAGAGAATAATTGATAGCATTAATGCACCTGGTCCGCTCACTCGTTCAAGGGCAACTCAGCTGGCAAATTTCTGTGGGCACTTCGCATTCATCTCAATAATAGAACCCAAGAAAGTTGAAAAAGCCTTCATGGAACCTGAATGGATTCAAGCTATGCAAGAAGAGCTTCAACAGTTTGAGCTGAATAATGTATGGCAACTGGTTAAGCGTCCTGATCCTCGGAAGCACAATATAATAGGCACCAAATGGGTATACCGCAACAAGCAAGACGAGCATGGTCAAGTTGTCAAAAACAAAGCTCGTCTCGTTGCTCAAGGATATACTCAAGTGGAAGGAATTGACTTCGATGAAACATTTGCTCCTGTGGCTCGACTTGAAGCCATACGCATACTGCTGGCCTATGCAAATCATCATAACATACTTCTATATCAAATGGATGTGAAGAGCACCTTTCTCAATGGCAAGATTGAAGAAGAAGTGTATGTTGCACAACCGCCTGGCTTTGAAGATCCAAAACATCCTGACATGGTATACAAGCTCAACAAGGCACTGTATGGCCTCAAACAAGCCCCTCGGGCTTGGTATGACACACTCAAATACTTCCTGAAGAGCAAAGGCTTCATACCTGGTTCCCTCGACCCCACTCTCTTCACGAAGACATATGATGGTGAACTGTTCGTGTGCCAAATATATGTGGATGACATCATCTTCGGCTGCACCAATCAGAAGTACAGTGAAGAGTTTGGATATATGTTGCAAGAGCAATATCAGATGTCCACGATGGGAGAGCTGAAGTTCTTCCTCGGTCTTCAAATACGACAGCAACGCAATGACATCTTCATATCTCAAGAGAAGTATCTCAAAGATTGCCTGAAGAAGTTCGGTATGCAAGACTGCAAAGGCTTCACGAAGCCAATGCCAGCCAAACATCATCTGGGTCCCGACGACAATGGTAAAGAGTTCGATCAAAAGGTATACCGCTCCGTGATTGGTTCTTTACTTTATCTATGTGCATCTAGACCAGATATTATGCTTAGTGTTTGCATGTGTGCTCGATTCCAAGCGGCACCAAAGGAGTCGCATCACTTAGCTGTGAAGCGAATTCTTCGATTTTGCAAGTTACGGTGTGAGCTAAATATCCTGGAATCCTCAAATGTCCTGTGATCAGGCACACATCCTAACACTTATGCATATTGATGACTTAGATGTGCAACACACGAAGTAAAGTATATCTTCAATCAATGAAGACATACATTCTAAGTGTGAATACATTAATGTGGAACTTGACTTCGGAACACCACGATAATTGTGCGCCGTGTCTGGGTCTAATACTTCCTATACGGTGGGTAACACCACCACCAAAGGTTCTATTCGAAGTGTTTCACTCATGGCGTTACATTTGCTATGTCTTCACATTTGGTTTGGCTTAAATTTCAACATGTCTTCATTATTATCTTCACTATGTTGAATATATATATACTAGTGTTCTGTCCTCTACAGCATTCACTTATAGCTATGTCTTCATGTTGAGTCTTTTGAACTAAGTGAATGTGATCGGACCCTAACCTCTCTATGCTTTCTATCTCAAACTCCATCTCTCCAAATCATATGCATTCTATTGAAACTGTCGAATGTCTTCTCTGCGTCCTTGTCAGTAGAAGATACAGAGACAAACATTAAGTCCGTTTTCAATGCTCATTCCTTCACCTGAAACCCGGAGAAGTGGGAACGACCACCCGACAATCCAGGCGTGTGTGGGACGTGGAACAACCTCCGACATGCTGCATGATGGCCGTGTGCTCCTCAGATGTGAATCGTCAGGGGCACCTGTGTAATAACACTAAGCCGCCCCTGTCCCTATAAATACACGCCTCACCGCAATCATTATCTCTTCTTACACTCTCGCACGAACCCTAGCGCCACCGCTAACTCTCGACGACGCCGGCGACGAAGCGCTTCGCTGCCGCAACCTCTCCGACGCCGTCCTCACACCGACCGCGGACATCGTCCTCTCCGCCGTCGCCGTAGGTGTCCTCCGTCGCCAAGTTAGGGCACAGACGATCGAACTGCTCGGCCTCCTCTTCCACTCCGTCTAGCAGTTCTTCGTGTGGTAAATAAAACTTCCTTTTTACAGCCCCTTTGATCCTATAGCTTCATCACTTTCCACCACAAGCAGTTTCTGTTCACACAAGTTGGATCTCTTACATACTGCATCTCATAATATGCCTAGTATATTCACTTGTACTTCACAAAGTAGTTAGATTCCTCAATTGTACTGATCCATGGATTCGTACAAATCTGGAACCAACTCCTTATCTATAAGTGAATGTCTTCGCACGATGAGGTCAATGTCTTCTAAACTAATTTATCTTCAAAATCTTCTGAGAATGCATATGACCTCTTCCCCTTCCCTCGCACCTTAATGTTGTCACAGGTACATGTCCGTGGGAGAATCCCTTGGTTCTCATAGTCTGCATTCATTTGCAGAATTCTTACAGCATCATATAAATTCTCCCGAAGCCAGTTCATGTTTGTCCAGCAAACAAAAGCCCTTGAAGCGTTTGAACATATTGAAGCCTTTCAGGTTAAAATTCATGGCTTCAGAGAAAGCTGCAAGGAAGGGAGGCAGACAGCATCGTGGCGGAACATCAAGAGATCTGTCTGATGACCTCTCAGAACTTTACAAGACAGATTCTAAAGAGGATTATAATCAGCGCAAGACCCGAATCCAGTGGATTAGAAGATATTGGGCAGAACAATGGTTCAAATACCGGTTTGTGACCCAAGAATATGCTGAGAAAAATGCCATCAAGCGACCATGGGGAGACATCCTATACAAGAATCTTCAACCCAGGTCCAGAGAAGAAGCCATTGAACAAGGCTTCTATCCCTGCATGGTCCGCGGGCTACAGCCTGCAGATGCACACCCATCGTCACTACTATGGTGTCGCGACGACAATCTGTTCAAGCGCAACTTCCAGTTTGCCAAGAACTCAGCGAAGAAAAACAAGAAGTCTTTGGGATTAGACTTCAACCCTGGTCCCTCTGCTCCCCGTGCCAATGGAACTCGCGAAGCTGAACCCAATCTTCTTGGGCCCTTCTACAACCTTGAAGGTCTCATCACCCATATAGTGGTTCAAGGGACTGCCGTAAACGAGCCTACAGATGACGCTGACTCAGATGAAGCGCCTATAGCGCCGAAGCCAAAGAAACTGAAGCAGCCAAAAGCTTCCAAGCCTGCCTCTACACCAAAAATCTCATGAGTGAAGCCATTGGCAACTGCACCTCCTGAAGACAGTGTGCAGTCTGAAGATTTTTCACGCATCTCCAAGCCCCAGAAGGTCAAGATGCCTCTGCCACACACCGGCCAAGAGCTGACAGCTGTTGCCATTCTACGCAACGATGCCATTGATCTATCTAGTGATGAAGATCTTGCAGATGACGCTCTTGAGCAACTCATCAAGAGCAAAGAAGAAGCAGAAATCTTCAATGATCTGCCTCTCTTTGACGTGACAATCATCCACAACTTCATTGATGAGTGGTTTGACACGCCCAACATCAGCTTTGAAGATCTGCAACTACCTATTGGCCTCAGTGTCGCCTTCCATGGCGCCATTGCTTCAGAGCTAGCTCTCGCTCAGCGCATCGTCGAACTGAAGCAAAAGATTGACTATGAAAAGGCTCAGTTCAAGAAGCATATGGCCAAGCTCAGCGTGCAAGAGGTGAAAAACTTCAAGATTATGCTGCACGAGCTCAAAGAAGCCTTTCTCAAGAAACGCGCAGAAGCTCAGGGTTCTCGGGAGCGCATGAAGAGCCTGGCTGACAAGTGTGTGCAAGGCTACAACGAGGCTGAGAAGCGCAAGGCCCTTGGGCGTCCGGGCATTGATCCCAGGATGGCTGCTAAGCAGAAGAAGAAGCCCATTGTGGCCGAACCCAACGCACCAAGGCAGGAAGCAGATCCCATTGTCTTCCCAACTAGCATGACTGGCTCGAAGCCAAAGGCCCGGTCAACCGCTTCAGAGCTGAAGAAGACGAGGACTGCTGAGGCTGAAGCCAGGAAGAGGAAACATCCTGAAGCCTCTGCTACTGCCCCCTCCAAGAAGAAGAGGAAGACCAAGAAGGAACGGGCTGCTCCCACAGAGCCCTTGATTGTTGAACCCATCTCCATGGTTCACCCTGACGCTGAACCGCAAGAACGTCAACTGACTGTCCATGAGCCTGCTTTCACAGAGGCTCATGAAGCTGAAGACTTTCCAGCAGCTGATCCCATCGCTGCTGAAGACATTGGTCACCATGACCATGTTGAAGATGATGCAGTCCTTCCTCAGCTCGAGCACCAACAGGTATCATCGCCTGTGCTAACGCACAGCGAACTCATCAGCATTGGTCGTCCTCTGACGCCAATTGCTCAGGATGCTTCATGGGCTGATCGCCCACAAGAGGAAGAAGACTTTGAGGCCCAGCCAACTCCAACTCCACAGGCGTCGCCAGCGTTGCGCAGGCTTCGCAAAGGACCAAGGCCTCCAGTCTCTGAGTCTGAAGCTAAAGCTGCTGAAGACATTCCGGCTGCATCAGCCGATGAAGAAGAAGCCCCAAAAGCTGCTACTCCCCTGTCCCACCAAGAAGCTGTTCTCGAGGAGAACGTGACTGTGACCGACCCTCCAGCTCGTCAAGTGGAGGTTGAAAATCTTGAGGCTGCCACCACCAACACCAATGAAGCCACTGACGCTGTCATGGCTGAAGCTAATGTGGAGCCTTCACCAACCCAAGCACCAGAAGTCAGCGAAGCCACTGATCCCACTGCTTCTGTTCCTGCGCCTGCTGCCGGTCCTCAGTTCGACTATCATGTTGAGCACAGGCCTCAGGTACAGAAGCCAATCCCAAGATTGCCCAGGTTTCCAGGTCCTGCATCAGCACCTGGATCCTTCAATGTCAATGGCTTCAGAGCAGACAACACATTCTTCAATAGCTCCAGGAACCCCTACTCAAGGGAAAGAATATCATCTGATCGGTTCTGGAGCTATCCGCAGCGAAGCTATTACTCCTGCATTCTATACAATCAAGGTCGCATCTTCCCACACAAGCGTCTTGACATTGAAGCAATAGCTGGTCTGCCCTGTCTGGAAGAAGCTCTGGATTGCTTCAAAGAGGTTGGATTGCTGCCGTTCGTCACCGATCAAGAGCATTGGAATGAAGAGTTGCTGCTCCAATTCTATGCCACACTTCACATCCGCGGGTACAACAGAGATCCGAAGACTTGGGTCCTGGAGTGGATGACAGGAAACGTTCATCACGAAGCCAAAGCCTTTGACATCATTGAGCTCACTGGTCTACCCACTCCTGGCGATCTCTACGAATCTGGCTGTCAACTTCACAGTGAAGCTGTGGAGAGCATCTTTCAGAAGCCTGAACCTAACATGAGTCAGATGCTCAGTATGATGAAGCCATTGCCCCAAGATGCTGCATATCCCAAAGAGTTCTTTGTTGAAGACCTAGAGTATCTGCCAAGGACTATTTATCACATCATAAGGCGAACTCTCTGGCCCATCAAAGGACACTCTCCACATGCCAAGCTGGAAGGTGCAATGAAGACTTTGGTCTTCTATATTCTTCATGGCAAATGCTTCAATGCACAGGACTTCTTCATTCGCCAACTTGCTGCATCAGGCTCTGATCTTTTTGGCTTGAAGTTCTACGCCCCATGGGTAATGCGGCTGATCAAACTTCACTCCGCTATCTCATATCAGCCATCTGCTCGCAATCATCGGATCTTTCTGCCTGATGTGGATATGTCTATTGAAGCCATCTATCCTGAGCCTGCCAAGGAACCTCTAAGTCTTCAGAATGCAGAGCATCAAAGTTTTTCTCAGAACATTGAAGGAGTTGAAGCAGTCACTCGTGTGTATCCTTTGGCTGGAACTACACGTGCACCACATCCTGCCCTTACTGAAGCCACCGACAGCACAACTGCCCAACGACCCAAGAAGCGCACTCGTGTTCTTAATGACCGAGAGCTTCTGGTGGCTCTTCATCAGAAACAGGATAGGCATCATGACTGGCTGAAGCGTCAAATGCAAAGCCTCTTGGTGGATGTCAACCGCATTCGCAATCTTGCCACCAAGAATGCTTTTGTTGCCCATGAAACCTCTCGACGCACATGGAAAGGGCTGACGCTGATGTGCTCTGAAGATGATCTTCAAGAGGATGGCTTCTCTGAATGCTTCAAGTTTGACTCCACACCTCCTCGAAGGGCAGTGCTGCGACGCACTCCATCTCTTGAAGACTCTGAGTTCTCTTCCTCTGCTGCAACTGTGAATGCCAGAGTGATCGAGGATGAAGACGATGCCACTTCACTGCCACCTCCTTCAGCATGCTTCGACACTGCTCCAAGTTCTTCTGCACCGCCGAACACCACCGACGACCCTGCTGCTTCACCTACTCTTCATGGGAACGAGTAGATGCTCTATGTCTTCAAACCTTTTTGGTCCTTACTGACAAAAGGGGGAGAAGCATATGAGTTTGATAGTCTTCAAGCGGGTCCATATGGGCGGGTGCTTTATATTTTGCTTCGTGTTTACAACTCTCGTTTTGATACATTTGGTTCTTTGAGTTGTAACACTTAAAACTCGATGGTCGTCTGCTACCTATTTGCCACCTTGTGATGCGATGATAAATTCCGCATGTGCGACGATAAATTCCGCACTTAGATCATTTTGCAGACGTCCATTTTCCATTATGCATGTCATTATCTTCACATATCTTCACATGCATAATGAATTGTCATCATAAGTTGAAGAGGATCTCCACAAGTACAACCTGCCATGTGCATTTGCATTCCAAAAGCAAATTACTTATATGCACATCTTCAGGGGGAGCCCTTGCAACTTATGAAGACAATTCCTTATCCTTTACAATTTCACATATTATATTCCCCATTGAAAACTTCAACTAGTTTGTCATCAATCACCAAAAAGGAGGAGATTGTAAGTGCATCTAGTGCCACCCCTAGTTGGTTTTGGAGTATTGACGACAAACCTAGTTGAGGGACTAATGTGTTTGTGAGAATTGCAGGATAACACAGGTAGAAGTCCCTCATTGATTCGGTTTTCCTACCAGAGATGACCCCTAAAAATGTATGAAGACATTGATGTCAAAGGTGGTATGTGAAGATACTCACATTGAAGACTATGACAAGAGAAGACATCGCATGAAGCCGATGGAGCTCAAAGACTTTGAGAGTGATGTCTTCATTGATTCTGTTTCTTCTTTGTTGAGTCATAGGAACCACCGTACTGTTAAGTGGGGTCCAAGTGAACTAGTCAGAATGACTGAAGTGATGCTTAACCAAAACCTATGTCTTCGAGTGAAGACTATGAGAGCGAAACTTGTCCAGAGTCGGACAAGTCAGCTTTGCTTGTAGCCCAAGTAAAGCTGCCGCGTGAGTTTGAAATCTGACCGTTGGAACACGTGTCAGTTCCTTAGTGACCCAGGGTCATTTCGGACAAATCAGGTCGGGTTGCCTAGTGGCTATAAATAGCCCACCCCCTACAACCATAAACGGTTGGCTGCTCAGAGTTAGAGTACGGCTTTTGTCGTTTGAGAGCAACCCACCTCGAAGCCTTTGAGAGAGAATTCCTTGCGAGGATAAAGCCCTAACCACCCAGAGCCAAAGAGTGTTAGGCATCACTTAAGTCTTCTTGTCTGTGTGATCTGAAGACTTATTACACTTGAGGACTGTGAATCCTCCAGCCGGTTAGGCGTCGCGTTCTGAGCATCCAAGAGACATTGTGGATTGCCGGTGAACGAAGTCTGTGAAGGTTTGGGAGTCTACCTTGAAGACTTACCTGAGTGATTGGGCGAGGTCTGTGTGACCTTAGCTCAAGGGGAATACGGTGAGGACTGGGTGTCCTGAGCTGCGTGTTCAGGACTGGGTGTCCGGGACTGTGTGTCCTCAGGTTTAAATACCTAGCCGCCCTAACCAGACGTACAGTTGTCACAGCAACTGGAACTGGTCCAACAAATCATTGTCTTCAACGAGTCACTGGTTTCATCCTTCCCTTCCCTTTACTTACTGTTGGTCCTTGTGAAGTCATTGTATGATTGCACTATCTTTTGTCTTCACTGAGTGACTACGTGTTCTGTTTGGCTTCATAATATCTTCCTACCTGATCCTTACTACATTGCTGCTATTAGTCATTGTGCTTTCACTCCATTGAATACTTAACTATGGTTTGCTTAGTGTAGTCTACCTTCCGCTGCATGGTAATAGGTTTATTTCTATCGTTTGTCTTCATAACTTCCACGTTTTGAAGACTTTCATAAAAATTGCCTATTCACCCCCTCTAGTCGATATAACGCACTTTCACGATCGATCTCTTCGGTCCCGGTGGTTGACAATCAACAAGGATTATCAAAAGTGGGCGGCCGCACAAAAGGTGGTTGACAAGTTGAACCCAAGTGGCACTAATGAGGATGATAGAGTAAGTGTCATTTCATCCATGTTCATCATGCTTGTTGTTGGTGTTTGAGTGCTAACTTGTTTTGTTTTCATGTAGTACAATATTGCACAAAACTTGTTCAAAGGAGAGGAGAAGAGGACCAAGAAGGGGAAGATCAAGAAAGGAAGACCATTTACCTTGCCTCATTGCTATGACGTGTTGAAGGATGATGAGAAATGGAAGAAGCGTGATGATATAGATGATTTGGATTTGAGTAACAAACGCAAGTGAACAAATGAGTTGGATGATGATGAAGAGAAGGATGCATCAAGTGGTGACGGCAAGAGAAGCCCCACACCCAATTCGGTTTCATACTCGAAGCCAAAACGACCGGGTGGAACCAAGAAAGACGCAAAAGAAAAGAAGAAGAGGAAAGGAGATGATGAGCTCAAAAATGATATGGAAGCTATTGTCAAGGCAAGAAAAGAAGCCAGCGAGGTGAGGAAAATGGCAAGGAACCAAGATGCCGCGGCCGAGGAGAGGAGGGTGGCGGCCAAGGAGAGGAAGGTAAGCATGGAGGAGCGATCTAGATTGTTGGATTGGGAGAAGCAATTGTTCTTCTTGGACACATCTATCCTCAAGAGGCGCAAAAGGAGTATGTCAATCTTGCCCGTGAATAAGTCTTGATCCAAAAAAGAGCCATGATTCGCGGCATGGGTGGCGGTTGTTGGGGAACGTAGTAATTTCAAAAATTTCCTACGCACACACAAGATAATGGTGATGCATAGCAAGGAGAGGGGAGAGTATCGTCTACGTACCCTCGTACACCATAAGCGGAAGTGTTATGAGAACGCGGTTGATGTAGTCGTATGTCTTCATGATCTGACCGATCCAAGTACCGAACATACGGCACCTCCGAGTTCAGCACATGTTCAGCTCGATGACGTCCCACGAACTCCGATCCAGCAGAGCTTCACGGGAGAGTTCCATCAGCACGACGGCGTGATGACGGTGATGATGTTGCTACCGACGCAGGGCTTCGCCTAAGCACCGGTACGATATGATCGAGGTGGATTATGATGGAGGGGGGCACCGCACACGGCTTGGAACAATCAACTTGTGTGTTCTAGGGTGCCCCTACCCCCGTATATAAAGGATCTAGGGGGGAGGTGGCCGGCCAGGAGGAGGGCGCGCCAAGAGGGAGTCCTACTCCCACCGGGAGTAGGACTCCTCCTTTCCTAGTAGGAGTAGGAGAAGGGGGAAGGGAAGCAGAGAGGAGGAAGGAAAGGGGGGAGCCCCCCCTCCTTGTCCAATTCGGACTAGAGGGGGAGGGGCACGCGGCCTACCCTGACGCCCCTCCTCTTCTCCACTAAGGCCCGATAGGCCCATTACATCCCCCGGGGGGTTTCGGTAACCCTCCGGTACTCCGGTATATGTCTGAAACCTTCCGAAACACTCCCGGTGTCCGAACATAGTCGTCCAATATATCAATCTTTACGCCTCGACCATTTCGAGACTCCTCGTCATGTCCGTGATCATATCCGGGACTCCGAACTACCTTTGGTACATCAAAACACAAAAACTCATAATATCGATTGTCACAGAACTTTAAGCGTGCGGACCCTACGGGTTCGAGAACTATGTAGACTTGACCGAGACATGTTTCCGGTCAATAACCAATAGCGGAACCTAGATGCTCATATTGGTTCCTATATATTCTACGAAGATCTTTATCGGTCAAACCGCATAACAACATACGTTGTTCCCTTTGTCATCGGTATGTTACTTGCCCGAGATTCGATCGTCGGTATCTTAATACCTAGCTCAATCTCGTTACCATCAAGTCTCTTTACTCGTTCCGTAGTGCATCATCCAGTAACTAACTCATTAGTCACATTGCTTGCAAGGCTTATAGTGATGTGCATCACCGAGAGGGCCCAGAGATACCTCTCCGACAATCGAAGTGACAAATCCTATTCTTGATCTATGCCAACTCAACAAGTACCATCGGAGACAAATGTAGAGCACCTTTATAATCACCTAGTTACGTTGTGATGTTTGGTAGCACACAAAGTGTTCCTCCGGTATTTGGGAGTTGCATAATCTCATAGTCATAGGAACATGTATAAGTCATGAATAAAGCAATATCAACAAACTAAACGATCATCATGCTAAGCTAATGGATGGGTCAAGTCAATCACATCATTCTCTAATGATGTGATCCCGTTAATCAAATGACAACTCGTGTCTATGGTTAGGAAACATAACCATCATTGATTCAACGAGCTAGTCAAGTAGAGGCATACTAGTGACATTCTGTTTGTCTATGTATTCACACATGTACTAAGTTTCCGATTAATACAATTCTAGCATGAATAATAAACATTTATCATGATATAAGGAAATATAAATAACATTATTATTGCCTCTAGGGCATATTTCCTTCAGTCTACCACTTGCACTAGAGTCAATAATCTAGTACACATCTTTATGTGATTAGTTCACATCTCCATGTGACTAATACCCAAAGGGTTTACTAGAGTCAATAATCTAGTTCACATTGCTATGTGATTAACACCCAAAGAGTGATCATGTTTTGCTTGTGAGAGAAGTTTAGTCTACGGGTCTGCAACATTCAGATCCGTATGTATTTTGCAAATTTCTATGCCTACAATGCTTTGCAAAGAGCTACTCTAGCTAATTGCTCCCACTTTCAATATGTATCCAGATAGAGACTTAGAGTCATCTAGATCGATGTAAAAAGCTTGCATCAATGTAACTCTTTACGACAGACTCTTTTATCACCTCCATAACCGAGAAATATTTCCTTAGTCCTCTAAGGATAATTTTGACCGCTGTCCAGTGATCTACTCCTAGATCACTATTGTGCTCCCTTGCTAGAAAGATGCTAAGGTATATAATAGGACTGGTAAACAGCATAGCATAGTTTATAGAACCTACGACTTAGGCATAGGGAATGCTTTTTCATTCTCTTTCTATTTTTCTGCTGTGGTCGGGTTTTGAGTCTTTACTCAACTTCACACCTTGTAACACAGGCAAGAACTCCTTCTTTGACTGTTCCATTTTGAACTACTTCAAAATCTTGTCAAGGTATGTACTCATTGAAAAAACTTATGAAGCGTCTTGATCTATCTCTATAGATCTTGATGCTCAATGTGTAAGCAACTTCATCGAAGTCTTTCTTTGAAAAACTCATTTCAAACACTCATTTATGCTTTCTAGAAATTTCTACATTATTTCCGATCAACAATATGTCATTCACATATACTTATCAGAAATGTTGTAGTGCTCCCACTCACTTTCTTGTAAAAATAGGCTTGACCGCAAGTCTGTATAAAACCATATGCTTTGATCACTTTATCAAAGCATATATTCCAACTTCGAGATGCTTGCACCAGTCCATAGATGGATCACTGGAGCTTGCTCACTTTGTTAGCACCTTTAGGATCAACAAAACCTTCTGGTTGCATCATATACAACTCTTCTTTTAAGAAATCCATGAAGGAATACAATTTTGACATCCATTTGACAGAATCATAAAATGCGGCAACTGCTAACATGATTCGGACAAACTTTTAAGCATCGGTACGAGTGAGAAAATCTCACCATAGTCAACACATTGAACTTGTCGAAAACATTTTGCGACAATTCGAGCTTTGTAGATAGTAACACTACTATCAACGTTCGTCTTCCTCTTGAAGATCCATTTATTCTTAATGACTCACCGATCGTCGGGCAAGTCAATCAAAGTCTGTACTTTGTTCTCATACATGGATCCCATCTCAGATTTCATGGCCTCAAGCCATTTTGCAGAATCTGGGCTCATCATTGCTTCCTCATAGTTCGTAGGTTCGTCATGGTCAAGTAACATGACATCCAGAACATGATTACCGTACCACTCTGGTGTGGATCTCACTCTGGTTGACCTACGAGGTTCAGTAGTAACTTGATCTGAAGTTACATGATCATCATCATTACCTTCCTCACTAATTGGTGTACGAGTCACAGGAACAGATTTATGTGATGAACTACTTTCCAATAAGGGAGCAGGTACTGTTACCTTATCAAGTTCTACTTTCCTCCCACTCACTTCTTTCGAGAGAAACTCCTTCTCTAGAAATGATCCATTCTTAGCAACGAATGTCTTGCCTTCGGATCTGTGATAGAAGGTGTACCCAACTGTCTCCTTTGGGTATCCTATGAAGACACATTTCTCCGATTTGGGTTTGAGCTTATCAGGATGAAACTTTTTCACATAAGCATTGCAACCCCAAACTTTAAGAAATGACAACTTTGGTTTCTTGCCAAACCACAGTTCATATGGTGTCATCTCAACGGATTTAGATGTCGCCCTATTTAACGTGAATGCAGCTGTCTCTAATGCATAACCCCAAAACGATAGTGGTAAATCGATAAGAAACATCATAGATTGCACCATATCTAATAAAGTATGATTACGATGTTCGGACACACCATTACGTTGTGGTGTTCCAGGTGGCGTGAGTTGCGAAACTATTCCGCATTGTTTCAAATGAAGACCAAACTCGTAACTCAAATATTCTCCTCCATGATCAGATTGTAGAAACTTTATTTTCTTGTTATGATGATTTTTCACTTCACTCTGAAATTATTTGAACTTTTCAAATGTTTCAGACTTACGTTTCATCAAGAAGATATACCCATATCTTACTCAAATCATCTATGAAGGTCAGAAAATAACGATACCTGCCGCGAGCCTTAACACTCATCGGACTGCATACATCGGTATGTATTATTTCCATCAAGTATGTTGCTCGCTCCATTGTTCCAGAGAATGGAGTCTTAGTCATATTGCCCATGAGGCATGGTTCGCAAGCATCAACTGATTCATAATCAAGTGATTCCAAAAGCCCATCAGCACGGAGTTTCTTTATGCGCTTTACACCAATATGACCCAAATGGCAGTGCCACAAATAAGTTGGACTATCATTATTAACTTTGCATCTTTGGGCTTCAATATTATGAATATGTGTATCACTATGATCGAGATTCAACAAACCAATTTCATTGGGTGTATAACCATAGAAGGTTTTATTCATGTAAATAGACCAACAATTATTCTATAACTTAAATGAATAATAGTATTGCAATAGACATGATCAAATCATATTCATGCTCAACATAAACACCAAATAACATTTATTTAGGTTCAACACTAATCTCAAAAGTATAGGGAGTGTGCGATGATGATCATATCAATCTTGGAACCACTTCCAACACACATCGTCACTTCACCCTTAACTAGTCTCTGTTCATTCTGCAACTCCCATTTCGAGTTACTAATCTTTAGCAACTGAACTAGTATCAAATACTGAGGGGTCGCTATAAACACTAGTAAAGTACACATCAATAACATGTATATCAAATATGCCTTTGTTCACTTCGCCATCCTTCTTATCCGCCAAATACTTGGGGCAGTTCTGCTTCCAGCGACCAGTCCCTTTGTAGTAGAAGCACTTAGTCTCAGGCTTAGGTCTAGACTTGGGCTTCTTCACTTGAGCAGCAACTGGCTTGTCATTCTTCTTGAAGTTCCCCTTCTTCCCTTTGCCCTTTTCTTGAAACTAGTGATCTTGTCAACCATCAACACTTGATGTTTTTCCTGATTTCTACCTTTGTTGATTTTAGAATCACGAAGAGCTTGGAATCGTTTCCGTTATCCCTTGCATATTATAGTTCATCGCGAAGTTCTAGTAACTTGGTGATAGTGACTAGAGAACTCTATCAATCACTATCTTATTTGGAAGATTAACTCCCACTTGAATCAAGTGATTGTAGTACTCAGACATTCTGAGCACATGCTCACTAGCTGAGCTATTCTCCTCCATCTTGTAGGCAAAGTACTGTCAGAGGTCTCATACCTCTTGACACGGGCATGAGTATGAAATACCAATTTCAACTCTTAGAACATCTTATATGTTCCGTGGCATTCAAAACGTTTTTGAAGTCCCGGTTCTAAGACGTAAAGCATGGTGCACTAACTATTAAGTAGTCATCATACCGAGCTTTGTCAAACGTTCATAATGTGTGCATCTGCTCCTACAATAGGTCTGTCACCTAGCGGTGCATCAAGGACATAATTCTTCTGTGCAGCAATGAGGATAATCCTCGGATCACGGATCTAATCCGCATCATTGCTACTAACATCTTTCAACTTTATTTTCTCTAGGAACATATCAAAAATAAATGGGGAGCTACATCGCAAGCTATTGATCTACAACGTAGATATGCAAATACTATTAGGACTAAGTTCATGATAAATTAAAGTTCAATTTAATCATATTACTTAAGAACTCCCACTTAGATAGATATCCCTCTAATCATCTAAGTGGTCACGTGATCCAAATCAACTAAACCATAACCGATCATCACGTGAAATGGAGTAGTTTTCAATGGTGAACACCACTATGTTGATCATATCTACTATATGATTCACGCTCGACCTTTCGGTCTCAGTGTTTCGAGGCCATATCTGTATATGCTAGGCTCGTCAAGTTTAACTCGAGTATTCTGCGTGTGCAAAACTGGCTTGCACCCATTGTATAAGAACGTTGAGCTTATCACACCCGATCATCACGTGGTGTCTCGGCACGACGAACTTTGGCAATGGTGCATACTCAGGGAGAACACTTGTACCTTGAAATTTAGTGAGAGATCATCTTATAATGCTACCGCTGAACTAAGCAAAATAAGATACATAAAGGATAAACATCACATGCAATCAAAATATGTGACATATATGGCCATCATCATCTTGTGCCTTTGATCTCCATCTCCAAAACACCGTCATGATCTCTATCGTCACCGGCATGACACCATGATCTCCATAATATTGATCTCTATCAATGTGTCGTCACATGGTCGTCTCACCAACTATTGCTCTTGCAACTATTGCTATCGCATAGTGATAAAGTGAAGCAATTATTTGGTGCTTGCATCTTATGCAATAAAGAGACAACCATAAGGCTTCTGCCAGTTGCTGATAACTTCAATCAAAACATGATCATCTCATACAATAAAATATAGCATCATGCCTTGACCATATCACATCACAACATGCCCTGCAAAAACAAGTTAGACGTCCTCTACTTTGTTGTTGCAAGTTTTACGTGGCTGCTACTGGCTGATCAAGAACCGTTCTTACCTACACATCAAAACCACAACGATATTCCGTCAAGTTAGTGATGTTTTAACCATCAACAAGGACCGGACGTAGTCACACTCGGTTCAACTAAAGTTGGAGAAACTGACACCCGCCAGCCACTTGTGTGCAAAGCATGTCGGTAGAACCAATCTCGCGTAAGCGTACGTGTAAGCGTAATGTCGGTCCGGGGCGCTTCATCCAACAATACCGCCGAACGAAAGTATGACATGCTGGTAAGCAGTATGACTTGTATTGCCCACAACTCACTTGTGTTCTACTCATGCATATAACATCTACGCATAAACTTGGCTCTGATACCACTGTTGGGGAACGTAGTAATTTCAAAAATTTCCTACGCACACGCAAGATCATGGTGATGCGTAGCAACGAGAGGGGAGAGTATCATCTACGTACCCTCGTAGACCGTAAGCGGAAGCATTATGAGAACGCGGTTGATGTAGTCGTACGTCTTCACAATCCGACCGATCCAAGTACCGAACGTACGGCACCTCCGAGTTCAGCACACGTTCAGCTCGATGACGTCCCATGAACTCCGATCCAGCAGAGCTTCGCGGGAGAGTTCCGTCAGCACGACGGCATGATGATGGTGATGATGTTGCTACCGACGCAGGGCCTCGCCTAAGCACCACTACGATATGATTGAAGTGGATTATGGTGGAGGGGGCACCGCACACGGCTTGGAACAATCAACTTGGGTGTTCTAGGGTGCCCCCTGCCCCCATATATAAAGGAGCTAGGGGGAAGCGGCCGGCCAGGAGGAGGGCGCGCCAAGGGGGGAGTCCTACTCCCACCGGGAGTAGGACTCCTCCTTTCCTAGTAGGAGTAGGAGAAGGGGGGCGGGAAGGAGAGAGGAGGAAGGAAAGGGGGGCGCCCTGTAACACCCCGGATGTAATTTACCTTATATGTACTCCAACTCTTGCCGTTTCCGGCACTAAGTTATTTTATTTCCTCGGGTTCGGGTTTTTGTCTCCGTGTGTTGCTGTCGTTGTCATGCATCTCATATCATGTCATCATGTGCATTGCATTTGCATACGTGTTCGTCTCATGCATCCGAGCATTTTCCCCGTTGTCCGTTTTGCATTCCAGCGCTCCCATCTCCTCCGGTGGTCCTTTCTACCTTCTTTTCGTGTGTGGGGGTTAAACATTTCCGGATTGGACCGAGACTTACCAAGCGGCCTTGGTTTACTACCGGTAGACCGCCTGTCAAGTTTCGTACCATTTGGACTTCGTTTGATACTCCAACGGTTAACCGAGGGACCGAGAAGGCCTTGTGTGTGTTGCAGCCCAACACCCTTTCAATTTGGCCCAAAACCCACCAAAACACTCTCCATCATCTAGAGCGTTTGATCACGATCGTGTGGCCGCAAACCGCACCTCATTTGGACTCTCCTAGCTCCCTCTATGCCTATATATAGATCCCTCCATGAAAATCTCGGGTCTTTCCTACCCTAACCCTAGCCCCGCTCCTCTCCGCGCGGGCGGACACGTCTGCCGCCACCGGACGCTTCACCGCCGTCCACTCCCGTCACGACACGTGTCGCCGCCGCCTTCACCAAATGCGCCGGCCCGGAGAGCCCGCGCGCGGCCCTCCCGGCCCGGGTTCCCCGCGCCTCGGTCCACTCCGTCCCACCGCCAGGGCCTCCGCGCCCTCGAGCG